>NW_008342925.1:601586-661462 GCF_000622305.1 Nannospalax galili
GTTCAAATTTACTGCTGGTACTCATTAACTAAGTGATTTTGGGCAAGTGTCTAAACCTTTCTAGACCTAGTCCTTCATCAGAAAACAGTGACAAAGACATTGTCTTCTGTGGGCTCTAGGGTTACAAGCTGAACCTGGTGTGTGCCATACCCATGCAATCTGGGTTGTTGGGTGGTGGTGTGTGTAATTATGGCATGGTCCTTCCTCTTAGCTTACTGGTCCTGTTCACAGAATAGAAACTCCACACTGTGGGTGGCTTTTGGTCTGTTTTGGTCCCTAGTGTGTCTTCGGTACCTGGAACCATGTCTGGTCTGGGGAAGGAGCTCCGCTATATTTAAGAAAAAAAAAAAAAAGGCTGGTTCCTGCCCTTCACACCCCCACGGTGGGGCTGACCAGTTCCATTCTGTGAGTACAGAGAACTCACAGTGACAGTCACTCCTGTGTGTTTTCCTGTCCCTTCCCCCAGTGTCCACCTAAGCAGAGATTTCCACACTGCGATTTTTGCATAACTCAAAGAAAGTGACACTGGCACAGTCTCAATAGCCAAAGTCGGTCCTCACAGATGTGGGTGCCGAGGGTGAGGCTGGTGGTTGGGGATAGTGCCGGCACAAAGTGAGAAGCCAGCCCCAGGCCAGAGGACAGACTCAGAGGACAGAGGCAACTGCTCTGTTGGCCAGATTCCTGCCTGATGCCCCAGGATCTTCTCTGTTTTCAGGAAAAGGTAGAAATTCTGCTCATCTTTGTTTTCAACTATCTCCTGATTTTTACGTTGGCAGTGCCCCCACCCCCGCCACTGTGTGGGACAGTGGACACCTGTCCCCACTGGATGGGAGCCACAGGCTTCTGGCCAAAATACTCACCCAGGGACTCTGAGCAGTGAGTGTCACTGTCTTCTTGTGGTCCCCAGTAGGATGTTGCCAGATACGTGGTGGGATGAGGAGATGAGGGGAACACACCCCCCCACCCCCCACCCAGGTCTCCCATGAGAAGAGACCCCACACTGCACTGACCAGGACAGCAGAGAGAAGACCAAGAAGGGGATGGACACGGCCAACTGGAGGTCTTTCCAGTCCCGCAGGGTGTAGGCCAGGCCAGCCAAAGCCATCTGGCCTGTACTGTAGGTACAGCTCAGGATCGTCATGGTAACAGTCCTCCTGCGGGTTGTGGTCCACTCGGCTACTGCAAGGTGACGCAGAAGCCAGGATGAGGGCCAGGTCCCTCATGTCCCTAGGGCAGGAGCAGGAGTGAGGGACCTCAGGGGACTCACACAGTGAGGACTGTGTCATAAGGATGCCAGGCAGCCCGAGGGCGCTCAGGAACCGAAGGCCACAGTAGATGAGGAAGTTGGGAGACAAGATGATGCTGGCACTGGTCACAGCCACCTGCAGGCAGCACCAGATGAGGATCGGCTTGCGCCCCAGCCTGTGGAGGGGAGGAGTACATGGGGCTCTACACCGTGCTGGTGCTACTCGCCCAAGCTTTGGTGAAGGGACACTAGTGCTGCAGGTCTGCCTTCTCAGAGCTTCTAGAAGCTTCTAGAACTTTCTAGACGTTTCCAGAAGCACACACAGAAGGCTTTTGCTATCAAAATAGTAGTGAGCTCTTGGGAGTGGTGTAAATATATAGTCAAGAACATGGCTTTGGCATCAGGCACCTGGATCTGAGTCCCCTGGGGCTCAGTGGCTCAGTAGCAATGTATATCAGATTTGGGAGGAAGTCTCTCAAAGGGAGCAGTGGAGCTTGCCTAATACCTTGGTGCCACAGGAGAGGAGGAGGTGCTCACCGCTGGGAGAGAAGACCCCAGATGAAGGATCCTGCCAGAATCCCAGCCATGAAGATGGACTGGCCCATGGGCTTCAGGTTCTGGGAGGCACATACCAGGTCCCACTGAAAGAGAAGGAGGCATGATGGGTTTTATGTTACGTAGGAGAGGGTGGCTGGGGGAGGATGGGTCCCCTGGTCAGCCTGGGTCCTCAGAGCCCAGCCCCACAAAGTATCCCTAGGCTATAGTAGGCTATGGGGGTGGTGGTGCAGGGTCTGCATGCACCACTCTAAGCACAGCTGTAGGGCACAATTGCACCTGACAGCTTCATCTATCCAACAGGGACAGTGACAGGACCCAGCCCGCAGGACTGTGTGAGGGTTTGTCTAGAAGGTAAGCCTATAGAACAGGACATGTCACCTAAAAGTAAAGGTGACAGGAAGTCTGCTGACCTGGCCTTACTCTACACAGACTGCATAGACGGGCCAGTCCCAAGGCCTCCTGTCCATCCTGAAACCCCAGTTGGAGCTGAACCTGGGTCGCAATAGGCAGTCAGAAGAACAGGTGGCATGGTAACATTCTCCACTAGAGAGGGAGTCTGGAGAGATAGCTCAGGAAACAAGATGCTTGCTGCAGAAGCACAAAGGTCTGAGTTCAGTCCCCAGAACTCACATGAAAAGCTGGGTGTGATGATGTACACCTGCAACCCCAGCAGCAGTGGCAGGGGAGACAGAGACAGGAGGATCCCTGGGACTCACTGGAAGAAAGCCAGTGTGACCAGATCAGGGGAGCCTGCTTTCCCAATGAGAGAGCTTGTCTCACTGAACTGGAGAGGTGGCTCAGGGGGTTAAGAGTGCCTCTGTGCAATCATGGGAATTGGAGTTTGGATGCCAGCACCCACATAACAAGCCAGGTATCTGGCTCTAACCTGTAACCCCAGCTCTGAGGGGAGCAGAGACAGGAGGGTAGCTGGGGCTAGCTGCCTTCCATCCTAACTGAGAAAATGCAAGTACCAGGTTCAGAGAGAGACCCTGCCTCAAAGAACAGGTGGAGAGTGACGGAGGACACCCAGTGCCATCTTCTGGACTCCACACATGTGCACATACACTCTCACAGATAAACACATAAATAAATAAATAAATAAATAAATAAATAAAATAAAATAACTGATATAGAAGCGTAAGCAAATTATCACCAAACTTAACCCCAACCCCAATAAATAAAATAAATAAACAATAAATAAATAATAAATAAATATTTTTTAAAGTGGGTTAGGGCTGGAAAAATAGCTCAGTAGTTAAGAGTAATTGCTGCTCTTGCAGAAGGTGGGGGGTTTGGTTCCCAGCAACCCTATAATGGCTCACAACCCTCTGTAATTCCAGTTCTAAAGGATCCAATACTCTCTTCTCACCTCTGAGGGCACCAGATGCACAAGTGGTATACAGACATACATGCAGGCAAACACTCATACACTTAAAAGTAATAAGTAAATCTTTTAAAAAAAAAAAAGGTGAATGACACCCAAGGTTGACCTCTGCCCCTCAACACACACACCACGCACCTGCACCTGTGTGTGCATGTCTGCATATACTTGAGCACACACATTCTCCACTTGAGAAAATTTCTCCTAGGTCCATCTCTGTCCCGCTACAGTCTGGTTTTGTTAAAGAACTCTGCTAAGAGAGTTCAGCACAAACTTTTCACCCTTTAATGGTTCTTCATCTCTTGCCCCACCCAAGATGTCTCAGTGTGGCCATCAGGGTCTCAGTGAGAATTCTGTTAAGTCAGTTTAGCTAGCTTCCCCATTTTGTCACTTTCTGCCCCCGCCCCTCCCAGGTTCCTGGCTGTGACTGTGTCTTTATCTTTAGTGTGAGTCCATCTCTCACCCGACAAGACCCCACCTCAATCCAATCTCTGCCTCTAGAGGTGGTTCTGGATGAAGTCTGCCGTCCTTTGATAGATAACTGGATAACTCTTGTGTGCATGTTCTTGTGTGTGTATGTGTGTGTGGGATAGGTACATGTACATGTATGTGCATGCATGTGGAAACCAGAGGTCAACCTTTGATGTCTTCCTCAATTGCTCTTCACCTTCTTTTGAAGCAGGGTCTCTCAGTGAACCTGGAGCTCACTGATTACACTAGTCTAGCTAGCTGCTGAGCCCTAGAGATCCTCCTGTCTCTGCCTCCCTAGCATTGCCTAGGCTCTATTTTTTATGTGGGTTCTGAGGGCTCTGAAGTCAGGTCCTCATGCATAGCAAGCACTTTACCAACTGAGCATCTACCCAGCCCCAGAGAACACTTTAACACTTTGCTTGCCATTCAAAGCTGGGGAGGAGGCAAGTTGTGCAGGTGAGCTCTGGGGATCCTTACCCTTGTCACAATCGTGGACGTGAAGGTACTGTGGTCATAGACCCAGCCGTCCACACATGACTCGGTGGCAGCTTTGCTCCAGTTGGTTGCTGTGGCGTTGGGGTCCAGGAGCTGCCACTGCGGGTGGCGGAAGCGGAGGCACTGGTGAAGCTGCTGGTTGGGGCCAAGTGGGATGGAGACAGCTAGGAGGGCCTTGTGGCTCAGGTTGGCAGGGAGCTCAGAGCTATTGTCCAGTACATGGACCCAGCAGCGGTGGTCCGGGATGGCGGCGGAGAAGTTCTCCAAGAACATGTGAGAAGGTGTTAGGAGGGCCGGAAGAAGAAGGGTGCAGATTTGTAGGGCCTGAAACAGCCCCACACCCCCAGCCCGAGCCAGGAGCTCCTCGAATGCCATGGACAGAGCCAAGACAAGCCGTCAAGGAAGCAGGTGAGTTCTGGGATCAAATGCTCCCCAGCTGCTCCTCGCCCTGCCGGGTAGGGATAGGCAGCAATCTCCTTGCCACCAAGGAGGAAATGTCTCCTTGTCGCGTTTCCAGGAGCGACCACTGGGATGTTCCAACCTGCTGCAGAGGGATATCAAGGAGAGCACTCGCTGGTCTGGGCTGCCTGGATGACAGAGCCACCTACCAGAGGAGACCCTGGCCACCTCTGACTTCCCTGGCACCCAGAGGGAGAAGTCCAACAGGTTTTTAAAAGCTCTGATGCAAAGCCTGCTGTTACTGAGTTACAGTCACAGAGGGACAATCTGCTGTCTGTGGAGGAGCCATTAAAGTTTAACCTCAGCCTGGGCTCCTGCCACGAACTCATCGCACTCAGAGCCTGTCAAACCCTTGATATGGAGCAGTCTGATCAGGATATTGTTGGTTTCACCTGAACCCACAATCAGTTCAATTTGCTGATGCCAGCAGTCACCTCTTTTTGTTTTTTAACACTCACTTATTTATTTGTGTGTGTGCGCATGTGCACACATGCCTCACAGCATGCATGTCCGTAGTGAGCGAGCATGTGGAGGCCGGAATCAGTTCTCTTCTTCCACCCAGGTGGGTCCCAGGGATCGAACTCAGGTCATCAGGCTTGGCAGCAAGCACTTTACACACTGAGACATGTTGCCATCCCCTCCCTTAAATTTGTATAAGCTTTCACTTCTTTAGAATTACATTTATGTGTGTGCACGTGTTCAAGGGTTGGAGGACAACCTTGCAAAATTGTCTTTCTTCCATGTGGGTTCCAGGGATGAAACTCAGATTGGCAGGCTTGGGGGCAAGCACCTTTTCCCACTCAGCCTCTTTTAGGCAGTGTGGGCTACCTTTACTGAACCAGAAATTTCCAGGGTGGAGCTGAGGGCTGCTATTTCTTGATATCTCTTACAAGCCCTTCAAGGGCTAGAGCAGGTGCCAGTGTGTGGAAACGTACCAAGTCCCTCCTCTTTGATCATCCCAAGCCTACCTTCCATGTTCTCTATAAGGAAGGGTGAAGCCAGCTAGACCCTGGTGCCCCACCTATGCTGGGCCTCCTGATGGCACCTGTCTGTGGGCTGTGCTCAGAGCCCTCACCCACACCTCACAGAGCCCAAGAGAGAAATGGGGCTTTACTCCTTCAAATGAGAGAAAACAAGGCTCAGAAAGGGCAGGCACCTTGCCCAAGGACACATAGCCAGACTCAAATTCTAACCAGACACTTTGAGCAGCTGCTGCGTGGCCAGGAGCCTGACCTGGAGCAGATCCCAGTGAAAAGCCAGAATACAGGAAATGGGTCAGAATCATGACCAGCCCCAAGTGACCGCCCTCCCAGGGTGTGAGAGGGAGGTGGCTGAGTAGGTTCCTGAGAGAAATCTGCAGAAATGCTGGGTACACAGGTGAGGAGTGCGTGGTTACCAGAACCAGGACTTCCAAGAATCTCCCCAGGGGCTTGGGGAGCATGACCAAGATGGAGGTCAGCCAGAAAGTCAGGGCGCCTGGCTGGGAGGGTGAGGCTGGACCTCCTTCCTTATTCTGCCTCAGTTCAGAGCTCATTAGCCAGTTTACAACTGTGGATCCGGAGGGGTGGGGGAACCTGTCCAAAGCAAGCATGGGCGGTGGTGGGAGGGGGTCTGGCCAGACTCAGCCTCGGGAAACTTTGAGTCAGGCTGGCTGGGACCCTGGACTTAAACTTGAGGGGTGGTGGTGTCTCTCCACCTCCTGGTTTCTAGGCTGTGAAGTGACTGATGTCTGCAAATCTGAGCACGCAGCAGGGATTGCAGGTTGGGCTTTAAAATGCAGGGCACTGCCCCTCCTCCCTGAGTCCCAGGGTGTTCCTCTGCGTAGGAGCCTGGCTCTGGCTTTCAGAATCGCTGGGCTCCAGGGGGCTGAACTCCAAGGTGTGTACAGAATTTATTTCCCTTCCTCTTCTTTTCCTGCCCTTTGCCTGTCACGGACACCCCCGGGCCTTGCTAACAGCAGAAGGTCAAACCTCCCAGGTTTGCCAGAAGCTCCCGGAATCTCCAACTGACTTTCCACTCCCAGGCCAAGGAATTTTTAACTTGCATTTTCTGCTTTTCTGGGACTGCAGGGGGTAGGGCTTAGTGCGCCCGCTCCGCCACCTGGTGGTCACACCCAGGACTGCAACACTTCCAAGCACCAGGCTCAGCGGGGACCCAAGGGCCAATCTAATCCGCTAGGAGATTCAGAGGAGGTGGGGAGAGGCAGGCAGCCCCCATGATGGGCGCTCAGCTCTCCAGAGGGCTTCATTAAACCAATTTGAGTAAGGTGAACCCCTTCCCCATACAGAACCAGAATTTTAGTGGGGTTCAGTTTCCCAATCAAGGGCTCCATGATGGCTAATCCTGGGTGTCAACTTGATTGGATCTGGGATTAACTGAAATGAAAGAGATCTTCTTAATTGGATCATCTAAAGCCGGAAGACACACCCTAAATGTGGGTGTTACCTTCTGATGGCAACCAGTATAAAAGGCCATGGCAGAGGAGAACACCTGGCTTCTTGCTGCTTGCCTTCTCTCTCGCTGGTGAGTTCGTCTTGCTGCTGTAGACTGAAGACTAGCTGATCTTCTGGAATTTGTCAGACCTTCAGTGCCAGATTGGGACTACTGAGACATCCAGCCTTGTGGACTGAGCGACTACGGATTCTCAGCCTCTCCAGTGTGGTGCAGCCATCGTTGGACTACTCAGACTCTATCGTGTGAGCTAAGCTGATAAATAAAACTGGATATATATATTCATTCTACCGGTTCTGTTTCTTTAGAGAACCCTGACTAATACAGGCTCCCAACAAGGAAACCAAAGGCCAGGCTGGCTGCTAAAGGACCTTACAGTTCCTGTCCTTCTCTTGAAGTCAGTCTCCATATCTCTTCACTACAGGAGAAAAAATAAATGAGATACTGAACTAGTATTTCCTTCTACCATCACCATCTCCACCACCATCACTATCACTACCATCTCCACCACCATCACTATCACTACCATCTCCACCACCATCACCATCATCACCATCATCATCATCACCATCACCATCACCAGCACCATCATTGTCACCACCATTAAAGCTACCATCATCACCATCACCACCCATCATCACCACCATCACCATCACCATCATCACCATCACTACCACCACCACCACCATCAACATCAGCACCATCATCATCATCACCTTCAACATCATCACCATCATCATCATCACCTTCAACATCATCACCATCAACATCATCACCACCACCACCACCACTATCATCACCATCATCACCACCACCATCATCACCACCACCACCACCACTATCATCACCATCATCACCACCCCATCATCACCACCACCACCACCACTATCACCACCACCATCACCACCATCAACATAATCACCATCATCATCATCAACATCATCAGCATCATCACCATTACCACCATCACCACCCCATCATGACCATGACCACCATCATCACTGTTGGTTCAGATAGCCCTGCCCCCTCACCAACAGGGTCTCAAGGACTTCTCAAGCTCCTGAGAAAAGGGAACCTAGCTGATAAGCGCCCTGGTCTTTGAAGTCAAGAGAAGCAGACTTTTCTCCACTGTTTGGCCAACACAGCAGGCTTCCCCTTTGATCTCTAAAGAGGACAGGTTTTAACAGGCCTGCTCTCCCACTGCCCCCCCCAACTTTAAAAAAAATACATCTTCCTGCCTTCTGCACCCTCCAGAAGCCTACCCCTATAAAAGACCCCAGCTCACAACCTGGGCAGACATTTTTCCCTGCCCGGAAGGGACTCTGTCCCATGTGTTCCTTTGCTAATAAACTCTGCTTTCTCCTGATCAACCGTATTCGTCATACGGCTACTTTTTATCTATCAACAACCATCAACATCATCACCATTATTGCCATCATCATCATCACCATCACCAACATCATCACCATCACCACCACCATCATCACCATCATCACCATTGCTACCACCATCACCATTACTACCACCATCACTTTCATTAATATAATGATCACCATGCTCATTACAACCACCATTACTCTTGTCATCAGCACCATCATCACAACCACCATGACCATGTACCTTACCACTTGTTCTTCCTTCTTCTTTGCCAGCTGAGGCTGTAATTGTCAGAGACCCTGGCTCGCCTCAGCCCAGCAGCTTGGCAGAAGCTGTACTCTGCAGAAGATGGAGTCTTTCCTTGGTCACACTGCAGTAGGGTCAGAACTCTAGGGTCTCAGATGGCTGCATTTTCCCACTGCACTCATGTGAGGAAGCCCAATGACTCATCAGAAAGTCACAGAAACAGTGACCACAAAACATCATCACTTTCACTGCCCAGCCCACTGGGCAGGAGACACTGCCAGATCCCAGCAAGGACAGGCTGGGTCTTGCCTCTTTGCTTCTCTCCTTTCTCCTTGGGGGGGGGGATCACTTCAAACACTCCCCCAGCAACGCCTCCCTACATTCTTTCTTCAAATCCTCTTCACCCACCACCGGTAGCAGCTTAGGTCTCTGAACCTTTTGTGCCATAAAAACTCATTTTTTAAAACCTTCCAGAATTCATATATATGCCTTTTTTTTTCAGGGAGAAAGGGAGGAAGGAGTCTCCTTACTCATATTCAATACTCGATACCCAATTCTCTCTCTCTCTCTCTCTCTCTCTCTCTCTCTCTCTCTCTCTCTCTGGTTTGGACTGAAACCCTGGACCAGGTGCACACTGGGCAAGTGCTCTACCACTGAGCCATGCCCCAACCTCCATCCTTCCCTCCCTCATTCCTCCCTCCCTTCTTTCCCTCCCTCCCTCCCTCCCTTTCTTTCTTTGTGTGTGTGTGTGTGTGTGTGTGTGTGTGTGTGTGTGTACGTATGTGCTGTATGCTCACAAGTGTGTGGGAATTTTGGGGTGTCCTTATTCTCTATGACAAGTCCTCTCACTGATCCTGGAGCTAGGCTGGCATCCAGCATGACCCAGCAGAGCCTCTGGTGTCTGCCTTGCACCACACGGGGGTTACACATGCACAGCCATGCATAGCCTTTTATATGGGTGCTGGAGATTCAGACTCAGGTATCTGCTTGCACAGCAACTGCTCTTACCACTTAGCCAGCTCTTCAGCCCCTTCCTATTTGGGCGTGTGTGCATGTGCTTATGTGTGCATGTGTGTGTGTGTGTGTGTATACACACACACACGCACACATGGAAGCCAGAGCTTACCTCAGCTGTCACCCTCAGGAATGCTGTTCACTTCCTTTGAGACAGTCTCATTGGCTTGAAGCTCTCTTAAGTAGGCTAGGCTGGCTGGCCAGCAAGCCCCAGGGATCCTCCCATCTATCCCTTGTAGTACTATGATTACAAGCATGTGCCATCACACCCAGCATTTTTATGTGGGTTCTAGGGATTGAACTCAGGTCCTTACATTTTCCAGGCAAGCATTTTACCAACTGGACCATCCCCCTGCCCCGCAGCCCTCTCCTGCCCACTTTTTTTTTTTTTTTTTAAAAAAACATCATTCAGGTGTTAAAAATCACAGACTGAAGCTGGATGTGGTGGTGCACGCCTTTAGTCCTGGCACTTGGGAGGCAGACACAGGTGGGTTCAGAGCCAGCCTGGTCTACATAGTAAGTTCCAGGTCAGCTGGGGCTACAGGGAGACCCTGTCTCAAAAAAAGACAAGAAAAAGAAAGAAAAAGAAATCACAGACTCCTGAAAGAATTGAAGGAAAGCCAACCCTGACCCTTCAAACCTCACTCTGTCTTCTCCTCTGGCCCCATTTTCCCACTCCCTGGAGAAACTCATGTGAATGCGTTTCCTTTTCATTTTTTTTTTTTTTGAGACAGGGTCTCACTATGTAGCCCAAGCTGTACCCACATCCAAAATCTTTCTGCCTCAGCTGCCCTGTGCACCACCATACCTGGCTTACATGAATACATTTTTATGGTCACATTGATCATTTTAATTATTTATTTCTTTATTTTGTGACAGGGCCTCCTTGTAGCCCCAGCTGGCCTGGAAGTCATTATGTGGACCAGGCTGGCTTTGATCTCACAGAGATCCACCTGATTCTGCCTCCCAAGTGCTGGGATTTAAGGTATGCACCACCACTCCCAGCAATAATTAACCATTTTAAATTAAGAAGTCATACATGTCACCAGGCATGATGGTGCACACCTGTAGTCCCAGCACTTGGGAGGCAGAAGTGGGCAGATCTCTGTGAGTTCAAGGCCAGCTAGGGCTACAGGGAGACCCTGTTTCAAAAAGATAAAAAAAAAAAAGTCATACATGTAACCTAGAAGTGTGTAAAATGACAGAAATCCTTATCCCCCAAATGCCCACAGGCAATCCCTGACATATTTTTCCAGAAAAATCTTAATGAATTTTCAAATACATGCCAGTAAATTCATACAACTCAAAGAAACCATAAAGGTACAATCGGAAGACAGTCTCTGCCATCCCACCCCTCACCAAACTGTAACACGGATGTGAAGCACTGAAGAATGTCACATGGTGATGCTCAAATTAGGAGTCCTTTACTAGTAGGAAAAAGGCCGGTGGTCAGAGAGGAGGCTAATGCCACAAGAAACCGTCAACCCCAAGGGAAGGCAGAGTGGGGTTTATAAAGCCTAAAACCACAATTACATCATGCCAGGGGTAAAGCCAATAACCATATTACTTTAGATCACCATGGTTACATCAGACCAGGGACTGGTCAGTTAACAAAGAGGTTTTCAGTTAACAAAAAGTTGTGGTTAGGAAAAACAAGTTTCTCAGAATTGCAGAGACAATGAGCTCCATGGAAATGCAGGTACAGCCCAGCGGGAGGACATGCTCCCTGGACATGCTACCACACTAGTTGGAAATTTCCCAGTATTATAGAAACAATATACCTTTCCTGAAGGTACAGGTGTACCATAGGGCGTTCTGGCTGGCTGGCTCCAGTGGGAATGGCTGGACAGAAGAAACAGAGGGGAAGGATGAGAGGATCTGGGAGGCCTGTAAGCAAGGCAGTCAGCCATGGATTCCAATAAAACCAGTGGTGGAACCAGGAACTGTTGGCCTCTCTCCTTTTGGAACAGATGGCAGGGTGTAGAGGAGGGAGCCAGGAAGACATCTCAGATGTCAGAATGGACTGTAGCCTGGCCCTGTTGGAGAGACTGGGGATACTTTAAGAGAGACTGATTAGTAATTTTTCAGAATACGGTCCCTTAGTCTAGGAAGTAGGGGAGGCAGCCTTCTCAACACAAGCTTATATGGGGTGAAACCCACCTTATATGGAATATATCTGACCTGGAGGGGGACCAGGGGCAGGAGGTTTGGCCAGTTTTCACTGGTCTCTAAGATTAATTTGGCATTATCTGAGCCAGTTGACAGAGGCAGTCCAAACCTAGGAATTATTTCACGTAGGAAACTTTTTACCATCATGAGAAAGGCCTCCATTCAATTGTAGAATGTGTTCACAATACCAGAAAGTAGTTCAGTCAGTTTGGTGGCACCCACATGGGATGTCTGATGAAGCTTGTCTACAAGGAGGTATCCAAGAGCTGCAGGAAAGATGATTGTGAAGTCTGGCGGGTCCATCATCCCATGGGGTCCTTTTTCATTTTTCATTTCCAGCCTTCCAGGTCCCCTCTGTCATGAAACTGCTTCCATCCATGAACAAGTTGGCATCTGCCTCAGGTAAGGGGGTGTCTTGGAGGTCTGAGCGACTAGCCTTAGATGTCCAGTAGATCACAGTCATGTAGGGGCAGCTCCGGGTTATCACCGGGAATCAGTGTTGCCAGGCTGAAGGTGAGATGGGGCTGATCAAGGAGCAGTCTCCCATACTGAGTGAGGTGGGCACTTGGCATCCATCAGCCATTTGCTCCCTGGAGGAGGGTCTCCATTGTATGGGGGGGGGCGGGATTAAGGCTTGGCCCAAGGTGAGCTTGTCAGCCTCCTTCACTAGTAGAGCAGTGACTGCTATGGCTTGTAGACAGGAGGGCTGTGTGATATAGCTTTAGTGTCAATTTGACACACCTGGGTTGAGGGAGCCTCAACTGGGTAATTGCCTTCATTGGACTGGCCTGTGGTCATGCCTGTGGGGAATCTTCTTGATGAGTGATGCGGCAGAGCCCAGCCCACTATGGGTGGTGCCACCCCTGGGCAGGTGGGCCTGTGTTGCATAAGAAAGCAGGCTGAGCAAGGGCCAGGAGAGCAAGTCAGTAAGCAGAGTTCCTCCATGGTCTGTGCTCCAGCTCCTGCTTCCAGGTTCCTGCCCTGAGTTCCTACCTTGGGGTCCCTGATGAACTGTGACCCAGGAGATATAAGCTGAATAAACCGTTTCCTCCCCAAGTGGTAGTAGTCAGAGTGTTTTGTCACAGCAATGGCGAAACAAACTAGGACAAGGGCCATCCTGAAGCTACTGGGTCTAGGCACCTGGATAAGTATGCTACAGGCCTTTGCCTAGGTCCCAAGTCTGAGTAAGTATGACTTTCAGAATCCCCCAGCTTCATGAACAAAAAGGTGAAATGGTTTTGTGACATCAGGCAAGACCAGAGCTGGAACTTGGGTTAGGGCCTTTCTAGGTTTTGGAGAGTCCATTGGTTTTTTGTTTTGTTTTGTTTTGTTTTGTTTTAATCTCTGTCCATTTTAAGGGCTGGTCCCCAGCTATGGCTGAGTAGAGGGGCCTTACTATTTCAGCAAAGCCTGGGATCCAAAGTTGGCAATATCCCGTTGCCCCCATAAGTTTGCATACCTGTTTCTTTGTTTTGTTTTGTTTCTTATTGGAGCATCTGAAGGATGGCTTCCTTCCCTGCCATAGCAAGGATCTTCTTACTTGGAGAGAGTTTGTACCCCAAGTAGGAGACTTCAGTTTGGCAAAGTTGATTGTCAAAGTTGATTTATCTTCATGGAGACCCACTACCTCAGGGCCTGGAGCAGCGGGAGCAGGTCTCAGGTGTGTCTTGTAGGCAGGAGGCTGGGGAAGCAGCAGCCAACAGGAGGTCATCCATATACTGACACAAGGTTGAGTAAGGATGAGAGGCTCTGAAACTTGTCAAGTCCTTTTGAAGGACTCATGTGGAACAGTGTGGGGGAATTTTGAATAAAGGCCAAATTTAGAGCTCAGGTGTTCTCTGGGGACAGAGACTCAAAAGGACTCCTTAGGCCCCTGAAGAACCTTGGTGGTTTTAGATAGATTTGTGAGCTTTAAGCTGTGCCCCCACCCCCATTCCTGCCAGGAGAGTCTAGTGAAAACTGTCTAATGCTTGGGAGCAGTCAGGACCTGAGGCTTTACAGAAAATGGGAGTGACTAGATGCAGGGCCCCCATGGCCCTGCGCCTGTCCTGAGGTCCAACCCAGGCCCTGCCTCCCAGGTCCTGGATCCTCTGGTCACTGACTGCAGACAGGGGCAGTAAGGGCATGGAGGCCCTCAGTTCTTGGGAGGGAAGAGAGAAAGCCAGTACAGCATACATGGGGGTCGGAGACAGATAATGGAGGGCTCATTTCAAAGAAAGGCATGTGGTGGGCATCTTTTTAAGATATCTAGAGGCAGCAGCAGAACAGTTCCTGTGACCATCCCAGCCACATATCCTGCATGTCCTCCCTTGGGGCCTTGACAGGATGGGGCTTAGGGCAGAAAGCAGATATGAAGGAGAACTGGACAGGACACTGTTGTGGGTTTCCTCGTGGGTCTAGCCCATGAGGAACTGCAGGGAATGAGGGTTCTGGCCGAGGCAGGGGTGAGTGTCATGGAATCAACACACAGACTCTGGGAGTCGGGTGAGAGCAGGCAGTAGGCGAGGTGCTACAGACTCATTTATTACTGGGAAGTGCAAGTCTTATATATCTCTCCCCCTGTCCCCAGTGTCCCATAAGTTGGTGTGTCCTGCTAGATACCGTCATCCGGGCAGATTGTGGGTTAGCTATTTTGCGGAAGCCCAGGCTGAGCTCTCAAAGCAGAAGCTGTGTTCTCTTAGTGCAGCCTGTGCTTAAGCCTGGCACTTCCTCTCCTACATATCCATCCCTTTTTATTATAGAAAGGTCAGTGGGAGCCGAGGTTCTTTGCCTCGACATAGTTGACCCTGCCTCAGAGGACACCCAGCTTGATGGACTGTGCCTGTCTTAGGTCATCCTGACCATCAGGATCTTACCCGTCATTGACTACCAGCCCTCAAAGGGTGTGACCTCTGGCATGACCTTGTGAGGGAGGAGGAGTGCAAGAAGTTACACAGGTGCTTCTCGGATGTCAGCAAGTCAGACCTGCTGGACCTTGGGGCGGGGTGTCGAAGTCTGAATCCTCGAGCATTTTGAGAACCTGATACACTGAGTAATTTACTTGGTTTTGTCTGTGGAAACATAGAACAAGGTATTTTATGAGCAAGAAAAGAATTAAAACTATGATACCCAAGAGCAAATCAGTAACGATCCATGAAGGGTCAAACAAAGCTTTTAAGTTCGACCAAAGTTTGTTGAGGAACCCAGAGTTTATATCTAATGTCTGAGCCCATGTATAATTTAGGGAGATGATCTGGTCAGTGAGCAAGGTGGAGTAGTTGAGAAACTTTTGGGTCTGGTGGCCATGGATGTACTGTGAGAATTCCATCCTGGCCCTAGTGAGGTTATCTACTTTGTAAGGTGTGAGACACAAGGCTTTGAACCGTGGGTCACAGGCTGTTAGTGTCATCTGTTTGACAATTGCCATCTCTTCCCCGAGGAGGTCTACCTGTTGTTGGATGACAGAAATGGCCCAGAAGAGGTGTAGATTAATAAGAGATTGAGTGTGTAAGGCTGCAGAGGTTTTGGATACGACCTCATTGAGTGTTTCCACAGTAGTGGAAGATTGAGTGATAGCCACAGCAGCAGTGGCTGCAGCCCCTAGAGAAAGGCTGATGGCAGTGACAATTTCCTCTGGAATACCAAAATCTCTTTTGACCCAGGGGAAGGGCTGGATAGCTGTCTGTTCCATGAGGGTGACAGCATGGAAATGAGTGGCATTAGGAATGGGAACCCAGATTGCTGTGTTAACAGAGACTTCATTAGTTGTCCAAGTTGAGTCTGCAACACCCAAGGAACCCGTCTCTAAGTTATTGCCCATATATGTACCATTAAAGATGGTTCCACCTAATACAAAGAAGAGGGGATGCAAATCCAGGCAAGCCACCAGCCCGTAGAGCTCCCAGGCCCCCCTGACAGTGTCTTTACGCCTGGGGTCAGGGTAGACATAGGAGTAAGGTTTTGTAGAGACACGGTGTCTCCAGGCTGCCAGGGAGGAAGCCTGCAGGCGTCCATCATAATCCATAGTAAAGAGGAGCATACTTCCAGGAGTGAGCGGGAGGCAGTGTCCATGGAATAGGAAAGCGCAATGTGGTGGAAAGTTTATAGGTGGGTGGGCACCAGGTCCATGGAGGACGCCTGACCATTCTGGGGGGAGGGGTGGTGGCCCCAGGGGGCACGAAGGGCACTGTAGTCTCAGAAGTGTCCTTTACTAAGGGAGACCAGGTTTTGAGGCCCCATAAGGAGCCCTGGCTTCGGTTTCCATGAAAGTCACCTGTTGTGACATTAAAGAGGGAGTGACAGTGAGAGACATTAGGGGAGGAAGGGTTAAGGACTGGGCTGAAGCAGAGCAATCCTGCAAGGGACCATGTGCCGTTTATGAGAACGGACACATGAATCAATTCCATGGTGGGGAGACCGAGGGATTCATTAGTAGTAAAGAGAAGCAGGTAAGCAGGTGACTGTTCATCTACAGGGAGGATCAGAGGTGATAAGGGGACCAGTGCCCAGAGATCCGAAGCCTGGGAAGAAGCTCAGCCAAAGGACAAGAGGGTGCCAAAGATAACAAAGCTGGAAAAGGATGTCATGGCTTATCAAACTCGCAGTCGGCCCAGTCTCCAGATGGGTTTCCGTAGCTGGCTGGATGTCTCTCAATGGAATCCAGATGGGGGTTGTAGCATCCTGTGGAAATATACAAGTGTATCCTCATCCTTGTGTCAGGATGGGGGCTGGTTTCTGCCACAGGGATGAAATCGGATCCCTCCACCTAACTAGTGGCAGAGGCATAGCCCGAGGCAAAGAGGACCAATGTTTGTATGCTGGACTGAGACCCCAGTTTTCAGCCGAGGGGCTTTTAGCCAGGAGGGACTTAAGTGTCCTGTTGGTCCTTTCGACAAAGGCTTGTCCTTGCGGGCTATAGGGAATACTAAAGGTATGTTTGATTCCCCAGGAGGAAACAAATTTATTGAATTCTTGAGAGGAACAAGTGGGACGATTATCAGTCTTAAGCAACCAGGGTGCACCCATGATTAGAATGGCAGACTTTATAGCTTTAATGGCATGTATAGTCTTTTCCCCTGAGAGAGCTAAAGCATAAGTAAGGGAGGAGCATGTGTCAACTATAACATGAACGAATCTCAATTTCCCAAAAGGGGGGTAGTGAGTCACATCCATCTGCCAAATGGCATTGGGTATCAAACCACGGGGATTCACTCCTCCCCTGTTAAAGGGCCTGAGAGGCATAAGCAGGGCACAGGTAGCACATGAACGGACAAGGTGCTTACATTGGGACACAGGGATTTCTGGGAGGAATTTATGAATATTCTGAGGGGACAGGTGGAATTGTTGATATAAAGCTCTTGCTTGTTCTAATGGGCTAGACTGGACTGTCATGATTAGGGCATCTGTGGCAGCATTCCTCTGAGCTAGGATTCCAGGAAGTGCGATATGTGAGCGGATATGTGAAATGTATCATGGGTAACTTTTAGTCTTTGTAGGTATTCCTGTAGCTTGACCATAGTGAGGTGGAGTGGGGTGGAGGAGTTTTTAACATGAGAAAAGGCGAGGACTTTAGTTACCTGAACAGTATAGGCGCTATCAGAAAAGAGATTTAGAGGTTCGTCCTGGCACTCTGCTAAAGCTTTAAGTATAGCAAGAAGTTCTCCCAACTGGACAGAGCCAGGATTAGGGATGATGTGGGTGATGTCCTTTTTTCCAGGATGATGTATCAGGACCCCAAAGTTCTTCTTATCAGTGTCCAAAAAGGCAATGGTCGCTTGGGGAATTGGGGAAGAAGGAATGCTGTGGGGCTTAACTTTAAGCAGCAATGTGAGAAGGGCCTGAGTTCTTTTGTCTTGGGGCAGGTGATTGTCAATGATGCCAGGGAAGCCTGACATCATGGTCTGAAAATTTATGGAATCAGCCCAGAGGGCCTGTAGGATACTGAGGGGAAAGGGGAGCACAATAGTGTCGGGTTCTCTATTGAAGGTTTTTCGAGCTTGAGTGTGCAGTTTGCTAGGTTAAAGGCCAGATCAAACTTGGAGGAAACCTGCTGGAGCTCCGAGTATGAGAGATGGACCCAAATAAGTGGCCCAGTCTGCCAAAGGGTACCAAGGAAGCCAGAAGAAGTCAATAGCACTAAAGCCTGTAGGGATTGTAAGGGCTCATACCTGTCGAGGGTTGTTGACGAGAGTAACCCAATGATCTTTTGCAATAAGGCAATGGGCGGGAAGTTAAGTTAATCTTTGCTGAAGGGCAGGTGGGGGCCTCCAAGAGAGAAAACAGCGACCTCAATTCCTCTGAGGGAACGGGCAAGAACAGTTTAAGCCAATTTATGGTGCTACAGAGTTGTTGAAAATCAGCTAGTGTATAGACCGGTTTTGAATTAAAGGCAGGGGCCATAGGGCCTATGCCAGCTGAAATGGTATGCCCCAAAAAGGCATAAGGAGGCACCTCCTGTAGCTTATCTAAGGCGATAGACAAGCCAAGGGATGATAGGTGGGAGAGTAAGTCTCTGGTTACCTTGTGGAGAAATTGTGGGTTAGGGTGGGACAACAGAATGTCATCCATATAGTGAATAAATTGTACACTATGAGGGATGGTTGAAGTGGCTCGTGAGACAAAAAGCTGACAGATAGTAGGATTTCATTCCCTGGGAAAGGACTTTCCATTGATAGCTGAGGGCCGGCTTGTGGAAGTTTGGTTCCCAAACCATAAAGGCAATGTGATCATGATCTTGGGGGGCCAGCGGGATTGAGAAGAAGCAATCTCTAACATCAAGTGTTATGATATAATGAGAAGGAGGAATAGTGCCAGGGTGGGGCAAGCTGGCCTGTGTCGAGCCCATTTTTTCCATTTGGTCATTAATGGTGCATAAGTCCTGAAGCAATCTAAAATGGCCATTTTTCTTTTTTATAACAAATATTGGCATAAGGAGGCGCCTCCTGTAGCTTATCTAAGGCGACAGACAAGCCAAGGGACGATAGGCGGGAGAGTAAGTCTCTCCAAATGTCTGAGGTCCAGCTGTTCCTGGACGAAAGTTTTGAGGATAGACAATTTAGGTTCTATAATAGGCCACTGCTCCACCCTCAATAGGTGGGAGAGTAAGTCTCTTGCAGAGAAATTGTGGGTTAGGGTGGGACAACAGAATGTCATCCATATAGTGAATAAAATTGTTGATCAGTGTGGAAGACTCCTTAGGAGATGTCCCAGGGAGGGTAGTGGCCCTTAGAATTGGGGGTGCTGGTCAGGGCTTATGGTTGAAGTGGCTTGTAAGACAAAAAGCTGACAAATAGTAGGACTGTTTTTCATTCCCTGGGGAAGGACTTTCCATTGGTACCTGAGGGCTGGCTTGTGGAAGTTCAGTTCACAAACTGTAAACGCAAAGTGGTCACGATCTTGGGAGGCCAGCGGGATTGAGAAGAAGTAAACTTTAATATCAAGTGTTATGATATAATGAGGAGGATTAGTGCCAGGGTGGGGCAAGTTGGCCTGTGTCGAGCCCGTTTTTTCCATTTGGTCATTAATGGCGTGTAAGTCCTGAAGCAATCTAAAATCGCCTGATCATCTGTGGTAAGGAGCACACCCATGTCCTCCAGGACATCTTGACCCCACAAGTTGTGGAAGACATCAGCCATTATGGGAGTGAATGTGCACTTACTCCCATCGAAGTCCTTCCATTGTACTGGGTGGACAACCAGCTTTGTGTCCTGGCTGCCCCCCACTCCCTTAATGGGCGGGCCAGGCTGATATTTCCAATGGGGGAACCGAAGAGACTCACTCTCGGTGATGATGGTAACATCGGCTCCTGTGTCCACTAGGTCCTTCACAGTGATCCCATCCAGAAATAAGGTCATTGGGGGGGGTGATTAAGAATCAGAAGGGTCCATAAAATCTGTCTCATTCCCCCTCTTACTTGTGGGGCTGAGGGGCACCCCGGGTGGAGTTTAAAGGAGCCGAGTCCAATTGGGGCCATGACTTACAATCTTTTGCCCAATGAAATCCCTTTTTGCATTTGGGGCAGTGGTCTTGGGACAAGCTCTGTTGTTCGGGCAGTCCCTGTAGAGGTGTCCTGTCCCCCCTCAGTTCCAGCAGCCATCTTTTGAATTGGAGGGGGTGGGCCTTCCTTGTAATAAGAGCATCTCTAAGGAGGTAGTCAGGGCCTCGATGGGCCCTGTCCTGGGGTCTAGGTCCCTAGTGGCAAGTACCCATTTATGAATATCATCATTGCAGACAGGTGCGATAGCATTGTGGGTAGGAGTATTTAGGCCCTCCCATGCCAGTTGTTTGATAAGCATATCGCAGGTAGGTTCAGGCTCCACCCTCTGTTCCACTTCCCTGGTTACATGGGTGAGGAAGTCTGTGAAGTACTCCCCTCGCTGCTGAATCAAACTGCAGAAGAATGCCTGTGGGTCACGGGGGGAGCAACACTTAAGAGCCTTGAAGGCCAGGTCACTAACTTGTTGGTAGTAAGCATGAAGGCCAATAGTGGACTGGGAAATGGGGTCAATATATTGTCCACATCCTGTGAGAATATCCAGAGTAATATTAAGGCCATATTGAAGGTTGAGATGTGCCTGATTTTCAGCCTGATCGTCGTAAGCCAAATGCCAGCTCAGGAAGATTGAGGGCTCCAAAACCGCCTTTAATAAGTTATACCAATCGTAATGGGTCTGTAACTGTATGGCCCATTAGCGGAGAATTTGCTCAAAATATGGGGAATCAGAGCCTGATTCGTTGGCGGCTTTGCAGATGAATGCAAGGTCTGTGAGAGCAGTGGGCACCCATGGCTGTTGTGCGGCATTTGGGCCAACATTAACCGGAAAGGCAGACAATGGCCAGCAAGGGGTGGGTGGGCCATGGGGGGGTATAATGAGTGGGAGGTGCGACGGAGCAGACAGAACATAGTTCCTTCCAGGGGTACTGGGGTGGTGGTGTGTCCGATTGTTGTGGCTTTGAAAGTGGGGTCTGAGGTAGAGGCAAGGGGGCCTCTTTCTCGTCTGGATCGACCTCAGGGCTGGTTCCCATATCAGGGTCAGCGGGGGTTGAAGTAATGGCAAGGTCTACACTGGCCTGATCCTGACAATGCTTATTGTGGGCTGAAATGACTTCTTCAGGGGAGGAGGGCTTAAACCTGGCAATGATGGCTAAAAGGATCAGGACAAATGGGGCAGGGGGAATGACTCCCGATCCTACTTCCCTTTTTCAGGCCAAGAAAAGGACCCACATCCAGAGGTCAGGATCCCACATATTCTCGGGAGAGACCCAAGGGGCCAAGTTAGTGGCTTCATCCCAGAAATTTTCAATATCTTTTGGTTTAACTTTCAGTCCCCAAGTACTAAGGAATGATTTTAGCGCTGCCATTTGTGGCTCCTTGCACTGTGGTGGTAAGTTGCCCATTGTGGGAAGGTCCCATGAAGGGAAACTCACCACAAAAGTAAAAGACAAGGGATAATACCAAGAGGGCACAAATGAAGCAAACAAGGACCGTGAGCCACTTGGGTGTAAACCACCCTGACATGAAAAGGTGTATCGGATCCAAATGTCTTGTGCTTAGTGAGGGACTTCTGGAGGCTGTGACACCTCCAGCCATATGCTCACATGGTGTCTCTGGGACAGGCAACAGGATGAACCAAAGCCTGGTCTCTGAGTTCAGGGTGGATCAGCCCTTATGTGAACTCACCGGGATGAGCCAAGAAGGGAAAGTTGCCGACGTGGGCTTTGGGACCATGCGGCAGAGTGTGCCTTCCTGATTTAACAACAAATATGACAAACAGGGTAGAGGGGACAGAGAAGGGGGCCACTCACTCACCCTCGAGCAGCCTAACGGACAGACAAAACCTAGGGCTTACTCACCGAATGAACCGAAGTTGGGGGTGTCGCCAACGCCAGGGGGCCAGGAACCTTGTTTGGGAGCCAGCTGTTGCGGGTTTCCTTGCAGGTCCAGCCCGCGAGGGACTGCAGGGAATGAGGGTTCTGGACGAGGTGGGGGTGAGTGGCATGAAATCAACACACAGACTCCAGGAGTTGGGTGAGAGCAGGCACTAGGCGAGGTGCTGCAGACTCGTTTATTGCTGGGAAGTGCAAGCTTTATATACCTCTCCCCCTGACCCCATTGTCCCATAAGTTGGTGTGTCACTTCCTGATAAATCCCCTCATCCAGGCAGGATCCCCTCATCCGGGCAGATTGTAGGTTGGCTATTTTGCAGAAGTGTGGGCTGCGCTCTCAAAGAGGAAGCTGTGTTCTCTTAGTGCAGCCTGTGCTTAAGCCTGGCACTTTCTCTCCTACAGGACACCTGTACACATTCATAGCATCATAGTTACTTCATAGTGCAAGTAATACTGCACTAAGTAACTGAGGGAGACACCCTGGACCCTCTTTCACAGTTCATTGGAGGGTGGCTGGGGACACTGATCTGCCTGCTATAGACAAGGGTAGCAGGAAACCTGACCACATGGAGAAAGGTTATGGGCAGCTGTCTTGGAGTTTAGGCCAGGACCAGAACATACAGTGACAGCTTCACAGTGACCTTAAGTCAGGACCCAGGCCAGGCCCCAAGGGACAAGTGCCCCCAGTAGACAGAGATGTAGTAGCAACAGCTTTTGAATGACCACAGAATAAATGAGGAAGGCCCCTGAAGATCACTGTATCCCACCAGCACTGTTAATCAGAGGTTTTTTTCCCATTTTAATATCCTCCAGATCCATTTATGGGAAGTGTGAGGAGGACTGGGCAAACAGCTGATAGAAGGGAAAACACAGCAATGGTAGTCTGAGGTCTGCCAACTTCATGGCCTTTCACTTGTCTGTCCACTCAGTCCTGAGCATACCAGCAGGACTATAAGGTGAGTCTCTGACAAAGAACAGATGAAAGCATCCAACCCCCAAGATCAGATGAGTGCAGCTCAGGAAGGCAGGGAAAGCATTGTTCCATCTGTCATCTTCTAGCAAGGAGATTTATCTACAGCTTTCCCCCAAAATTCTCATTTCCATTGGCAGATATTTCACGTAATGATTAAACCTGAGATGGCTCAGGGCATTAGTCGTCTTTCTCCTCCCTCTTAAAGAGTATAATCTCATTTAAACAGAAACGTTTTGTAGTAAAGAATCACCACCCTTATTTCTATTCTATGAAGAAATACAAACAAAATTAAACCAAAGGAAATAAAATTTACATTTGAATTTTTAAAATTTTATGTGTATGAGTATATTGCCTGCATATAGGTAGGTGCACCCATGTCATGCAGTGCCCATGGAAGTCAGAAGAGGGTGTTGGGGACCCTGGAACTAAAGTTATAGACAGTTGTTAGTTGCCATGTGGATGCTGGGAATCAAATCCGGTCCTCTGCAAGATTAACCAGTGCTCCTAACTGCTGAGTCATTGCTCCAGCACCCAAATTTACATTTTTTTCCAGCCTTTTATAACTTATTACATATCCTTGAGTGGACTTTTCCTGTCTCCTTTCATATCTAGTAATACCAGGCATTTTTATTTTAAACAAAATTATTATTTTTTTGTTTTGTTTTTCAGACAACTTTAAAAACTTGAGGCCTTCCCAATATTATACTTTATTCCTGTATATGTGGGTCCCAAATACATCAGTCTTATGTATTCCTGCTTTCCTTCAAGCTCCTAAGGAGCATATCTGAGGATAGAGGGGAAGGATCAGTAGAATACACTGAACTGATAAAAAATGAGTGGGCCTATTTTTCTCTAGTAATAGGCATAGAAGAACAGCATTTCCACAGGGACAGTCATCTAGACAGAAATGCCATCCCATGCCCCCAGAAGGGTGGAGAAGGGGTACAAGAAAGAGGGTCATAGAGAGTCCATCACCTGTCCTAACATCCAGGAACAGTAAACTTTCAAAGAGAAGAGAAATGAGTCCCAGACTAGGGCAATCCAGCCTGGCTGAAACCCTTTCGGTTATTTTTTATTTTTAAAAATATTTTATTCATTATTTTTACCCTATGTGTATGAGTGTATTGCCTGCATGTAAGTGCACCTGTGTCATGCAATGCCCATGAAGGTCAGAAGAAGGTGTCAAACCCCCTGGAACTGGAGTTTTGGATGGCTGTCAGCCAACGTGTGGGTGTGGGAACTGAACCCTTGTCCTCTGCAAGATCAGTCAGTGCTCTTAACCACTGATCTGTCACTCCAGCCCCTTATTTATTTTATTTATTTTTTATTTCAGGCACAGAAAGGGCAGATGACAGGCTCCAGTGGGCTGTGTCTTGCACACTCCAAGCTGCATTCCACTCCCTCCACCTTTCCTGGGGAGATAGGAAAGGAATTCAGAAGCAAGATGCCAGGAGGGAGGTGGAAATAAGACCAACAGAGCATTAGTTTTTCTTTGATATATTAACAGACCATTAGGGTTCATCAATCTAATCTAAGCATGTGTAATGCCAAGGTAAAAAAACAAAACAAAACCTGTAGACCACACAGGGTGGAGGAAAACAGCCCACATCAGCGGCAGCAGAGAAACTTCAGAGAAAAGCCACATGGAAGAAGATCTCAGGGCAGAGGAGCCCTCCGGGAGGGGGGGGGGGATGACAGAACCAGGGGGAAGGGACTTGTGAAGGGCAGAGGGAGTGCCCTGGGTGTGGGAAGGGGCTGTAGAGAAAAGCCCTGTGGCTGGGGTTGGCAGCGGGAGGAAACCTGTCAGAACAGAGAGTTGTTGTAAAGCAGCAGTGGGAGGTAGAGTCATGGAGTTTACCAGGCCTGCTAACTTGGCAGGCTGGCTCCTCAGTCCTCAAAGAGAATCAGAAAGGAAGGAAAAGGGGAAAGTCACAGGGCATCAGTTGAAACAAATAAGGACATACTCTCATTCCACAATAGACAAAAGACAGGACCCTTTGGACAGGTGCTGTCCAGAGCAGAACTCACTTCATCCGACTTCCCAATTACTCACTCAATCATACAATATTCATACACACAAAACAGACATGAACGGAGACCAGAGTAATGAGTTTCCAAGGGTACACCAGATTACCAGACCTTTTTCAGTCAACATCTTGGTTACTGAGACAGGCCAAGGAGGGTCATTGTCAAGATCACACTTCTCTTATTAAAGAGCAGACCAAGCCAGAATGGAGTGCCAAATCAGAAATAACAGAACTTATCTCCTAGGAGGATCTGAAGGACTCATTTCTGGTTATGTGTGTGTGTGTGTGGGGGGGGTTATGCAGTGGTCATTCAAGAACTCTCTAGCCCTGGTGAAAGAGTCACAAGGTCCTGGAACGCAAGATTGAGGCCCTGCATGACAATCTCGCTGGGGCCTCCACATGTAAAAGTGAGGCCGGAAATGTATGCAGTTTGGGGTTGAAACCAAGAGTCCTTTACTATGCAGTGGTCAGAGAGGAGGCTAATGCCCAAAAGAACTCTCAACCTTGAGGGGAGACAGAATGGGGTTTATAAAGCCTAAAACCACAATTGCATCATGCCAGTGGCAAAGCTAATAACCATAGTTACATCAAATTACCATAGTTAGACCAGATCAGGAGCAGGTCAGTTAACAAAGAGGTTTTCAGTTAACAAAAAGCTTCAGTTAAGAAAAATAAGTTTCTCAGAATTGAAGAGAGAGTGGGCTCCATGGAGATGCAGGTGGAGCTGGGTGGAAGGCCGTGCTACCCGGACATGCTTCCTGGTAGCTGGAAATTTCCCAGTATTGTAGAAAGAATGAACCCACTGAAACTACAGGTGTGGCCTTCATGGCTGGTTGGCTGCGGTGGGAATGGCTGGGCAAGAACACAGGGTAAAGCAAAAGTCAGCTAGAGCAGAATGGAGTCAGTTTTGCCATTTTAAAACCACGCCCATTTTCCATGGCAACCCACAGGTAGCCAGTTTCAGTTTCTTGTGCATCTCCTCAGATTTCTTTCTGAAACTGGAAGCAAGATCAAATGCACATTCTTATTTTACTCCCTTTTACACAAATGCCCTTGACTTTCATCCTCCGCATCCCTCGACTGCCTTTTCATAATAACTGGAGAGTGCCCTTTTCATACTTCACAACTGTGTAGTATTTCATTGTGTGGCTTTCTCATAATTTACTTAACTGGTCTCCATTCACAGCCTCTTGGATTATATTAACTTTGCATATTACCTAAAGCTCAAATGAATCACTTTGCACGTACCCTATTTGGACTGTGTGTTGGCACATCTGTGGGATAAATTCCAGAAGGGAGCTCTGTGGAAGGGTAAGTGGGTGGTGGCTTTAAAAGGCAATCACCACTCTCCCCAGGGCCATGCACACCAACACTCCTCCTCCCTGTGGCAGGGAGCTCTCACACTTGTGAGATTTCCCCAATATCAATGTGAGGACACAGCATTTCTGTGAAGCCTTTTTTCATGTTTCTTTAGAGTGACACTGAGCATCTGTCCTAGCTTGTTTCACCATTGCTGTGACAAAACACTCTGACCAATACCAACTTGGGGAAGAAAGGGTTTATTTAGCTTATATATCCTGGGTCACAGTTCATCTGGGAGCCCAAGGTAGCAACTCAGGGCAGGAACCTGGAAGCAGGAGCTGGAGCACAGACCATGGAGGAACTCTGCTTACTGACTTGCTCCTCTGGTCCCTGCTCAGCCTGCTTTCTTATGCAACACAGGCCCACCTGCCCAGGGATGGCACCACCCACAGTGGGATGGGCCCTCCCACATCACTCAACAATCAAGAAGGTGCCCCATGGACATGACCACAGGCCAGCCCAATGAAGGCAATTCCCCAATTGAGGCTCCCTCAACCCAGGTGTGTCAAGTTGACACTAAAGCTATCCAGCACAGCATCTAACATATTGAAGATGTATTGGTATCTTTTTCAGAGAACTACTTGTTCCTCTAAGCTTTCAGCTTGATCAGTCATTGCTTTCCATTCCTACCAGTGCTTTATAGATTAGGGAGGTGGCCTCTGCCTACAATATAAGTTGCAAATATTTCTTTCCTGATTTGTCTTTTGATTTTGACACCGTGCTGCTATTGATTTTTGGCATGTAGAATTTTTTTGCATAATTGAATTTATCAATTTTTTTCCTTTGTTGACTTTGGGATTTTGAATCATAATTAGAAAAGAGAAAAAGGAATTCTTCCATGGCCTGTTTTGCTTTAATCAGTGACTGTTGAACGTATCCCATGCCTCTTCAGCCTCTGCAGGATGACAGTGTGGTTTTCTTGATGCAAGGTCTCACTATATAACCCTGGCTGAACTGGAACTCACTATGTAGACCAGGCTGGCCTCAACCTCATAGAGATCCACCTGCATCTGCCTCCCAAGTGCTAGAATTAAAGGTATATGCCATGATGCCCAGCCTTATTTTGATTTTTAATTTAATTTTGTTTACTGTATATGTGTATATGTGGGGGCACACCTGTGCCATGGTGTGTGTGTGTAGAAGTCAGAGGACATCTTGTGGGAGTCAGTTCTTTCCTTTCATCATGTGGGTCTCAGGGATCAAACTCAGGTCATCAGGCTTGATAGGAGATGCCTTTACCCGCTGAGCCATCTTGCCAACCTCCCTATCACGCATTCTTAGTCCACTTAGTTCTTGAATTTTTTTTCCAGAAGATTTTCCTCTATTTTTCAAGACTTGAATTCTGATGGCTGTGAAGGAATTTATTGTCACTTCAGCTCCACCACACATATTAAAGACTTCCCAGGTGTCAGGTGCTATGCTGGGCCCTGAGGACCCAAGGGGAATCAGTACAGAGGTATAGTCAGTGGGAAAAGGGTGTTAAAACTTGGTACTGTACGCTCTGATCACAGCATCAGCTCAACCCAACATACTGTGGAACAAAGTGGGAAACAGTACTGGGTGGGGTGGGGGGCGCTCAGGGTAAGAGGGAGAAGGTCCAGGTTTGAGAGGGAGGGGTGGAGGATGGGTATTCTAGGAAGGCAGGAGCTCAAGCAAAGTTCCTGAGGCTGGGTGGAGAGAAGGGGGAAGAGGGTCTGAGCACTAGGGAATGGAGGGCAGTGTGGGAATGGGCTTAGATGAGAAAGAGGAAAACCAGTTAGAGGCTTTGCCAGACCCAGTATTGCACCTGAACTGGGCATGAACAACAGAAATGTGGGTGGGGTGTGAAAGAGATGAAGGGACAAAAACATTGGCAGAGTGACCTGTGGCCTCAGCACAGGTCTGGTCGTGTACAGCTCTTCTGAGGGTCTCAGAGCCCGTGAGGCCTTTCAGTGCCTCTCTGGGGAGTGGGTAGCACCCTGACCTCCAGAAGCTCGGGGGAGGTGGTCACATGCTGGATTAACCAGTGAGCACATTAACCATGGGTCAGTACCTCCTGGCTCTCAACAGGAACCCTTAGTATGCCTGAACGATGCCCACACCTGCCCTGGCCCCTTGCCAATGTCACAGGCAGTCAAGTACAACCAGGCAGTGGGCGTGTGATACTAGGTCTCTACGCCAGTTTGCTTTGACCTGGAGTGACTCTGTGGGAGCCAATCATGCAGCACTGAACACCGCTGAGTCATTTGGCCCCTTCAGATAGCTAAGGGTCCCTGGCACCCAGCACTTGCCATGTGACAGTTTCACAAGGACTGCTACAAATTCCAAAATCTGAGGGATGGGCTGGGGAGATGGCTCGGGGGGTAAGTTGCTTGCTATGCAAGCATAACAACCCAAGTTTGATCCCCAGCACCCATGTAAAAGCCAAGCGGGCTGCTGTTTGTAACCCCAGAGCTGGGAAAGTGGAGATGAGGGGGATTCCTGGGGCTTGCTGGCCAACCAGCCTAGCTGAAAGGGAGTGTCCCAGGTTCAGTTAGCGACCCTGTCTCAAAAAATAAGGGGAGTTCACAGAGGCGTCTCAGCAGTTAAGAGCATTTATAGCTCGTCCAGAGGACCTAAATTCAATTACCAGCACCCATGTCAGGTGAGTCACAGTCACCTGTAATTCCAACTCCAGGGGATCTGATGCCCCTGGCCTCTACTGCACAACACACACACACACACACACACACACACACACACACACACACACACACAATTAAAAATATATCTTTAAAAAAATAACTTGGCGAGCAATAGAGGAAGACACCAGATGTCCATCTCTGGCCTCAGGGATACATGGGTCGCCCTGGGAGCCATGTGGGAACAGAACCAGCCTGAATTTCTAGAGAGGGGTCTTTCTGCCCAAGTCACATATTGATGAGTGGTGTATCATCCAGGCAAAGCTACCTCAGTCCTTTTCCCTGGGTGGCCTGAAGCCCTGGCGATGGGTACATCTGTAAGCCAAGCTGACCTGAAAACTGTCTGCAAGCCTGAGGTTGGGACAATTCCTCTTTCAGAGGCCACTAGGACAGCCGTGTTCCTAGTGGGCTCCTCTGGGTGCCCACATTCTCCATGACAAGACCCGGGGTGCATCCAGCAGTTGTGGCTTTGACTCTAAGTGTGTCCCGGGACCAGCCATGCCCTGTTACCTGGGAAAGGCAGAGTCTCAGGCACCAATCCTGCCCTCCCAGAGCAGCATCTGCCCTTACTGAGAGCCTGAGGAGTCTGTGCCCACTGAAGTGTGAGAAGCCTTGGCCTAGAATGTTCTTCACAGCCACAGCTGTTCCCCATCTTTCTACTCTGAAAGTCCTGGGGCCCAGGTTCAATCCCCAACACTGAAAGAAAAGACAAAGAAACAAGAACAACGTGAACTCCTTAAGATGGGAAACATTCTCCCAACTTCCGGTACCCGAACTGGGTTTGTACACTGAGCTGCCTCCTCAGCACCCACTGGCAGAAGGTAAGATGCGCGTCAGAAAGTAGTGTACAGTCCGTGGCCAAGTCCGCCTGTTCCCTGTGTGATTAGGCAGTACAGCAAGGAGTTGGAAAGGCACTTAAGGGCGGAGATCACTTGCCATGTATGCGTATATGTTTGTATTGAGACAGGGTCTTACATATCCCAGGTTGGCCTCCTGATCCTTCTGCATCCACCTCCTGAGTGGGCCGCCACACTCAGCTACAGCTTGCTTTTCACACGGACTGCCAGAGAGACAGATGCCTGGGACATCCCTGTCCCAACCCCTTCTTGTTCTGACCTGGTGCCAAGTGGATTCCTCCTCTTGCACGATCTCAACTCAGCTGCACACTCACCCACTCAACCACTTCTTTACTAGCTAAAGACCTTGCTGTGGCCTGGGGATGCAGTTCAGCTGATAGAGTGCTTGCCTAGCAGGAACAAAGCCCTGGGTTCAATCCCCAGAATTGCCTAAAAACTAGGCCTGTAATCCCAGGATTATACTGGGGAAATGGAAGCAGGAGAATCAGGAGTTCAGGGTCATCCTTGGCTACACAGTGAGTTCAAGGCTAGCCTATGAGAGACTCTGTTAATAATAATAATAATAATAATAATAATAATAATAATAATAAAAGATACTATGATTAAGGAAGCCACTTGGTGCCATCGCCTAAGGGACACAGGGGTCCCTTTCCTCCCTGTTATCTGGTCGTCCCAGGAGCTGGAGGTGGGCTCCAGGGTCCAGCCATCATTTGCCCTGCCTCCCTCCCAAAATCCATGTGAATTGAGAAAGGATGGAGTCCAGAAACTCCAGTGCAGCACCAGTGAGCGGAGCAGGAAAAACCAGGAGAACACATAGCAGACACGAAGATCAAAGCAGGAGAACACACAGCAGACATGAAGATCAAAAGATGGACACCTGGACAGAAAACCTACAGACCGAGGGACCCACAATGCTGTGCAAGATCAAAGAAGGGCTGCTGGGAAGTCGTGGCCTTTCCTAGGAGCACAGCGCCCCCATGAGAGGCTGCAGAGTGGGGTGCAGGTCACAGGCACTGAAGGACTAAAAGGGCACGTGCAGACCAGCCAGGCCCGATGACAGCACTGAAGCCGGTGTCTTCAGAGTCAAGAATCCAAGTGCAGCTTAAAAGACGCTCTCATGAGAGAGGGCAAATGCACCTCTCAACTCTCCAGTGGGGCTTCCATGTACATCAGAGTGCAATGCACACAGTGGCCAAGTTTTGGAGAAGAAGAGACTGTGGAGTGTAGGATGGGACTCCCACACAGAACTGCACCCATTCACAGCTCAGGGACCATTGCAGAAGAGGAGGTGGAAAGACTGTAAGAGCCGGGGCTGGTTCATAAACACTGAAAGAAAAGAGCCTTCCAGGCCACTGGAGGCTTGCTCATGTGAGCCTGTGGCAACAGTGGTGTCTGCGGAACCCATGTCAGCTCAATTAAACGAGGGCCCAAAGGGGAGATGAGAAATAGGTGGCAGGCCAGCACTACATTGAGAACTATTTGAGACTGATTGCTGCTGGGCGATAGAGAGTATGACTTACATATGACCACTGGATGGGCTGACTAGACACCGGTGGATGAATTTACACTGAAGGACATTTGGGTACGAACACCTGAATGAATGTACGACTGAATGAATGGGACTCGGCATGTACGACAGAGTGCGTAGGATTCAGTGGGGGACGGGGTGGGGAGAGGGTGGATGGGGGAGGGGGTCTGGATTTGAGTGGGAAATATTGTACGAACTTTCAAAAAGCTCAATAAAAAATAAGAAGGAGGAGGAGGAGGAAGAGGAGGAGGAGGGCAGTCCGAGGCTGGGGCCAGAGCAGAGGCAGCACCTGCTGTGGTTCACATGTGTCCCCCAAAGTTCATGTGGTGGGGATGTAACCCTCAACTGCATGTACATTGAGAGGTGGGGTTCTCAGGTGGTGATCAGGGTCAAATGATCTTGTCTCTGTTCTGTGTGGCACAAGCCAGGCTAGTTGACCCATGAACTTCCTGTCTCTGCCTCTCACCTTGACACAGAAGCTCTGGGATTACAGGTAGGTGCTAGAGTGTCCAGTGATTCGTGGATTCTTGGGATTTGAACTCAGGTCCTCACACTTGTGCAGCAAGTGCTTTGCCCCCTGAGCTATCTCCCCAGGCCAGTATCGGTTTTTCAAATAACTGGCTTAGGACATTGCAAACATGCCTGACACACCCATCAATTCCATGGGTGGGTCTGGGGACCTGGAGGTTCAGGACAAGGGAGTTTCCCAGAATGCAGTGTAAAAGGAAACAGGCATGAAACACCTGAACTGAAAGGTACAAGATATGGAATCTAGAAAGTTTTCAATACCTAAGTCAGAGAAAACAACAAACATGGGACTTGAAATAGTCAGGAAAGAAAAGCTAAGAAAAGAAGATATGTCTACAACAGAAGACAGAAATGTTTAGAATCCAAGATTCCAGGAGCGGCTGAGCAGGACTAAGGAAAAGTTGATACCAACCTGGAGAAGCATATAAACTCCAGGAACAGAGGGGGCTGTACAGGGAATTTCTATGGTGACTCCATGTCTTGGACCCCCCACCCATTCATCGTTTCTTTTTTCTTTTTGTTTTTTTGAGGCGGGGTTGTATCAGTTACTTTCCTATTACTGTGATAAAACGCCATGACCTAGGCAACTTATAGAAGGAAGAGTTTATTTTGGCTTACGGTTCCGGGGGAGAGTCTATAATGGTGGGGGATGGGGGATGGCTGCAGGAGGAGGCTGGAGCAGAACATTGAGCGTGCACATCAAGTACATGCAAGAGGAAGCAGAGAGAGTGACCTGGAAGCAGGGCAAGGCTATGAATTCTCAAAGCCTGCCCCCAGTGATGTACTTCCTCCAGCAACTGCCCAAGAGCTCTCCAAACAGCACCACCAACTGGGGACCAGGTAGTCAAATATACGAGCTTATGGGGGCACATCTCTAATTTAAACCACCAGAAACGTGTTGCCATATATGTAGCCAAGGTTGGCCTGGAACTCACTATGTAGCCCAGGATGGTATGTGTGTACCTGTGAGTGCTTGCCTGTGTGTATCCATGGAGGCCAGAAGGTTATGTCACGTGTCTTCCTTGGTTGCCCTCCATCTTCTTTGTTGAGACAGGGTCTCTCACTGAACCTGGAGCCTGCTATTTGGGCTGGACTGCCTGGATGGCAAGTCCCTGGATCCTGCCTGTCTCTACCTCCCCAGGTCTGGGGTTACAGATTCATGTCACTGCACCTGGCTTTTCCATGGGTGCTGGGGAATCTAAGCTCAGTTTCTCATGCTGACAGAACAAGCACTTTACCAACTGAGCCATCTTACCAACCCAGCCAAGGTGGTTTTGAATTTACCATCCTCTTGTCTCCCCCTATTGAGAGTTGAAACAGAAGCCATCGCGCCTGGTTTAGGTTCATTATGTCAATCAGCAATCCTTTATTAAGGACTGGGGTTTCCATAGATACACAGCCATGTAAAACAGGTGTGGACCCTAATGCATAACACATGGCACAGGAGGAGCGAACGGAAAACAGCCAGCTATGTGAGCTGGCCCAGCACCATGGTTTAAAACCCGGACCCTCGAGCTGGAGAGATGGCTCAACAGTTAAGAGCACTGGCTGCTTTTGCAGAAGACTCAGATTCTGTTCCCAGAACCCACATGGCAGCTCACAACCACCTGAAACTTCAGTTCTAGAGGATCTTCTGGCTTTCGTGGACACTGCACACATAGTGCACATACAGACAAGTGGGCACACATGCAAATAAAAATAACATTGTAATTAATAATTTCTTTCTAAAAAAAAAAAGAGGCTAACAAACATCTGAGCTGTTGGAAAAGGGCAGTGTGCTCACAGACTGGGTTGACGGAGGGTGACTGCCAATCTCTACATTTGTTTTAAAAAATGGTATTCATGAAACACAGCTAGCTACACCTGTAAGCAAGTATTGGACGAATCCAGAAAAACAGTCAGGCATGCGGAAGATCTGGGCATGTCAGTGCCTGATCCTCCTCAGGGACCTGAGGACTTGAAGACGGGGGCCCATGACCTCCAGGGAGGAGAGAGGCCTTTAGACCTGGGCTCTCTTAGGCTGGCACCTGTGCCCCCTCCCTAGGCCTGGACCTTGGCTGTTCAGTAGATCCCTGTAAGGTACATCTGGCTTCCCCAGGTTCTGGGCTTGTCACACCCTGTCTGAATGACACTGACACTGTTCTGTCACCAGGGCCTGCAGGAAACTACCTGACACACTAGATATTTCACATTTTATTAGACAGTCTAGCTCGTCTCTAACCTCATTTCTTCTCAGGACATCACGCTTCCTTGGCCCCCAAGGCCTAGGGCCAGGGACCAACATGTGGGCAGGAGTGACCCAGCCAATGAGAGGCACAGGCTGGGGTCGCCACTTTTGGCAGGGAGGCTGGGAGGTGTCCTGGGAGGTGACCTGGGGGCTCTGTCACTCTTCTTCAGGACCACCCTCAGGGAGGCAGGGTGCAAGGGAGGGGCCTGGGTGTGTGTGTGTGTGTGTGTGTGTGTGTGTGTGTTATCAACATAGGTGCAAATGCATGTGTGTGCACGTGTGTGTAGAGGCTAGAGGTCAACCTCAGGTGTCATTCCTCGGGAGTTGTCTCCCTTGGATTTTGTTTTGTGTGTCTGCATATGTGTATGGGGAAGCATGCCATGGCACATGTGTAGAGGTCAGTAGACAATGTTCAGAAGTCTGTTCTCTCCTTCCACGGGAGTCCTGGGGATCAAACTCAGATTGTCAAGCTTAGCAGCAAGAGCTTTACCTGATGGATCATATTACTCACCCTTGTTTTACCGTTGTGTGTGTGTGTGTGTGTGTGTGTGTGTGTGTGTGTGTGTGAGAGAGAGAGAGAGAGAGAGAGAGAGAGAGAGAGAGAACACATCACATGTGGAGATCAGAGGGCAACTCTGGGCATCCATCTTAGCCTTTCCACCTTGATTGAGGTAGTATGTCTTTGTTCATTGCTGCTAAGCCAGGCTGGCTAGGCCTGCTTCCGATGATCCCTCTGTCTCTGCCTCCCACCTCAACATAGGAGTACTGGGATGACAGATGTGTGTTACCACATCCAGCTTTATGTGGGTTCTTGGGATTTGAACTCAGATCTGCATGTTCCTGTGACAAGCACGTTACCTACCTAGCTAGCCATCTCCCCAGGCCCACCTTGTTTTTGAGACAGACTCCTTCACTGGGTCCTGGTCTCACCACTAGGCTAGGCTGGCTGGCAGGGAAGGAAGAAGACCCAAGGCTGGCAGTGCTGGGTGGAGTGCTCTGGGGCCCCTCTGCGCTTCCAACCCTGCTCCTTCTGGGTCTGGTCCACTTCCGCCATTGCTGTTCTGAAAAGAAAATGGAAAATTCTAGAGGCGACCATCCTGGAGGGGAGCCTGGCCATACCCGTTTCCTGCTTCAGTGACCAGCACTTCCCTACCTAGGCCTGGGAGGACAGCGATAGCCACATTTCATGTTGCCAGCTCCCCCTGCACGGGGTGGTGGGGGGCACCCTGGCCGAGGACAAGTTGCCCTCATCTGAAGAGTCTCTCTTGGTCCCCAGGCAGCAGAGTCCCTCCCTGCCTGGTGCTAAAACCCCAGTGTACCACTGGGGCCCCAGAGGACTAAGCCCTAAGACTCCCAAGATGGTAGGAATGGGGGGTGAAGGTCTGGCCACTCATAGGGGCAGGTGGTGAGCCTGAGGTCCGAGGAGCTGGGGCACTGGTGGGAACTCACAACCTGGATACAAACCCTGACTCTGCCACTTACACACAGGATGATCATGCAGCTGTAAGTCAGCCTCGCTTGTGCCCCAGTTTCCCCATCTGTAATGGGGGGGCATTGGGCTGAGTTCACAGTGTGTGGATGGATACACGCACAGGTTTCCCAAACCATCGAGGCATCGGAAAGGGACAGGGACAAGACAGTGACTGCAGGTGAGCACTGGCCTTGCCTCAGAGCCTCTCTGGGCAGATAACTCATTGACTTTTGGACGTCTGGTCTAGCCTTAGGCCATGTGTGGTTAATTTCATGGTTTTCCTTCAGTCAACTGACTCAAAAATAAGATGTCTTCCAGAGGGACTGGAGATTTGGCTCTGTGGTTAAGAGCACTGGCTGCTCTTGTAGAGGACCTGAGTTTGGTTCACAGCAACTGTGTCAGGCAGCTCACAACTGCCTATAACTCTAGCTCCAGGGGCTCCAACACCCTCTTCTGCCCTCCAAGGACACCTTCACATATGTGGTATACACTCACACAAATATACACACATAGCTGGGCATGGTGGCACACACCTTTAATCCCAGCACTTGGGAAGCAGAGGCAGGTGGACCTCTGTGAGTTCAAGGCCAGCCTGGTCTCCATAGGGAGTTCCAGGCCAGCTGGGGCTACAGAGAGGCCCTGTGTCAAAAAAAGACCAAAAATAAATAAATAAAACAAATATACACACATGCACATAGATTAAAAATCTTAATGTGGTGGCACACACGTGTAATTCCAGCACTTGGGAGGCAGAGGCAGGTGGATCTCTGTGAGTTCAACTGACTTCTGCCCAAGCATTCACGCCTGCATACACAAGTACATACATTCATACACACACAAAATAAATAAATAAATAAATAAATAAATAAATAAATAAATAATAAATCTTATAAAAGTGTCCCACATAGAATGTTGGTATCTACAGCCAGGATTGGGCAGCCACAGATAGGCAGAAGCTATTTAAACACATTACTGAAAACGATCTGAGAACACCTGTCTGCCTGGGCTCTTTATCTTTGTTTGGGGCTGGGTTTTGGCTGTTTGTGGCACTGGAATAGAATCACCTGTGCCAGGTGAGCACTCTACTCCAGAGTACCCACCCCACCAGCTCTTTTCTTTGTTTTTATGAACAAGACTGCAGCTAACCCTAAGTAAACCCATTGGGTCTCTCTGTCTCTGTCTCTCTCTCTCTCTCTCTCTCTCTCTCTCTCTCTCACACACACACACACACACACACACACACGATAGAACAGGGACTAGAAGTTTGGATGAGGACAAATGAGGATAATGGGGGTACACATGGTTAAAATACCTTATATACATTTATGAAAATGTCACAATAAAACCCATTATGTATAACTAATGCATGCTAATAACACTTTTTTTTTTCTTTTGAGACAGGATCTCACTGTCACTGGCCAGCCTGGTCGAGAATAAGAATCATTGTTTTCCTGTAGCATGTCTGTAGTGAAGCATGGGGGTGGGAGGCAGGAGAATCATGAGTTCAAGGTCACCCTTGGCTACAAAGGTACAAAGGCTAAGAGGCCAGCCTGGGCTACATGAGACTCTATGAAAGAAAGAGAAGAGAGGGGAGGGGAAAGAGAAGGGGAAGGGGAGGGGAGGGAGGGAGGGAGGAAGGGAAAAATATATGTATGTATGGATGTATGGATGTATGTATGTATGTATGGCTCGGTGGATGGATGGATGGGTGGGTGGAAGGCCCAGCCTCTCGGGCTACCTTCAGCTGAGGAGGCACGTGGGCACTTGGCCCTATGGGGGCCGCACCGCATGGCCTTGCTCGTGCCTCGCTCCTCCACTACAAAGGGACCTGCAGCATCCCGGATCGCAGCAGTATCTGGAGCCTCCTGGCCGGCGCAGCCCGCTGGCTTCACGCCCCGTCCCGCCGCCCCTGGCAGGAGGGCCGCGCTGACCCTCCCTGGAGCGGAGCAGCAGCCTGCCAAGAACCCTGAGAGGATCAAGATCCGGCAGGACACCGCAGCTCGGGACACCGCGGAGCGGAGCGGCCCACACCTGGCACCCAGGTGGGACCAGCCCGCCGGCTCCGCCCACGATGCGGCAGCTGCAGGGACCCGCAGCCTGGAGCCTCGGCTCCTCGAACTGCGCCCCCTGCAGGCCGATGTCCGCGCGGCCGCCGGACTGTGCTGCAGGATGCAGCGAGCCAGGGCGACCGCGCTGCGCGCGAGAGGTGCCGGGCTGGGGACCTGCCTGGGGATGCTCTCCCGGTGCCGCAGCGCCACCCACCTGGGCAGAGAGGGAAGAGCAGGGCAGGAGCGAGGCGGCCACTCGTGGCTATAACACACTACCAACAAACAGACTTAACTTGTTTCCATCTGCCTGGTCTTATTTTCCCTATAGTAAAAATGACAAGTTTCGTGTGCGTGCTAGAAGGGTTTTGGATAAAGCTAACTTCTATTCCGGCTTTTCGGCCCCATCCTCTTCTTACACACTAAGGCTCAGAGAAGGAAAGAAATTTGCCAAGGTCACTCAGCCTGCAAATGTTGGAGCCCTGGGTGCGGATGCTGGGTGGAACCCGGTCCTACTCATTCATCTATCCATTCATTCATTGGACACGCATTCCTAAACACCAGCTGTAGGACAGGCCCTGTGTGGTTAATATAAAGCCCCTCCTTAGTAGCGCTTCCTGTTCAGTAGGGGAAGAGAAATCCTATCAGGATGGAGCCAATAGGCAAAGGGAATGGAGGGGGTGGAGGGGGTAATTCCTTTCACCTAGAGAGACAGAGTCTCTGCCCAACTACTACGAAGATGTGAGGGAGAAAACCATTACAATTCTGAGCTTGTGCCTGCCAAGGGAGGAACAGGTGTAAAAGCCCTGAGGCACGGAGGACACTCCCTGACTCCTTCAGAGCCAGGTGCTTGCTTCCCATCTTGCAGTGAGTCCCTGCTGATGTCTCACAGCAGAGTTCCTGTTCCAAGGGCCACCCCAGCTCAGAACTCCCAGGGGGCGGCCCAAGGGGCTGAGGCATCCCTTGAATTGCACTAAGCTTGGCTGCCCGCAGCTCACCTGTGTTGCTTGCTTCTTGGTGAGTTCTGTCCTAGGGGCTCTGCACAGGAACCTCTGACACATGGCCCTCTGGCCAGTGGTCGGCTTGCCCTGGCCTCCCTGCCCCGGGCTCCCTGCCCCCACCTCCCAACCCCAGACAACACATTCAGCACACTCAGCAGGGTGCTTAAAATAGCTGTTTAAAAAAAGTGAAAGTTTCAAAAGGTTAACTTTGCAGAAAACTATAAAATGTTTGCTTTGGCGTCTGTTTCTCAGTTGCCTTGCCCATATTTTCTTTAGCTTTTTAAGTTTCAAGGTTAATTTGATATTATGGTTAGCTTTAGCAAAATAATAACCACGTAAGGTATGCATGTGCCCTGTGTGGATGTGCATACATTTATGTGTGTGTCTGTGTGCATGTGAGTATGCATGTGTGTTATATGTGCCTACATGTACATGCATGTGTGCCTATGTGTGTGCATGGTTATACATGTGTGCATGTATATTTGTATGTATGTGCCTGTGTGGTAGTGTGTATGTGTCCTTGTGTATATGTGTGTGCCTGTGTTTGGATGTGTGTGCTTGTGTATCTGTGCATATATGTATGTGTGTGCCTGTGTGCATGTGTTTGTGTGTGCATGTGTATATGCATGACTGTGTGCAGTGTGTATGTATATGTGTGCCTGTGTGAATCTCTGTGTGCCTGTATGTATGTGCATGTGTATATGTGTGCCTGCTTGTGAACATGTGTGTCTGTGTGCCTGTGTTTACATGTGTGCCTGTGTGCACGCGTGAGTGCCTGCTTGTATGTATGTATGTATGTATGTGTGCCTGTATGTTTGCATATATGTGCATATATGCACATGTGTATCATGTGTGCATGTGTATGCATGTACATGTGTGTGTGCATGTGGTGGACCTAGGGATGAGTGTTAGCCTTTGAATCGGGGCTGAGTTTTACCAGACACATCTTTGTATGGAATCCACCACTGTGAGTGAATGAACGCATGAAGGAAACAGCGAGGTGAAAACCAAGACATAGCGCGTGCCCTTCCCGGGAAGCCACAGCTGCTCCTCCCTCCACCGTCCTCTGTGGCCAGCACCTCTGAGCTTTCCTTCCTGTGCTCTGGACACCTCCCAGAGCCCACTGCCACAGCTGCTCTGCCTGTGCTGCACTTCCAGCAAGATGGCCTAGAGGAGATGCAGCAGACAGGAGCATCACACACTTCAGCCTTTGTGGGGCATCCGCCGCAGCTCTCACTCTGGGGGGCCCTGGGACTGATGGTGCCCAGCAGGGATTCAAAGCTCCTAAAGGCAGAGAGGAACCCCACCCTGAGTGGGACTCAGTCTCTACAGCTCTTTGGTCTGTTTGGGACTCAGCCTCCCTACTGCCTGCGGCCCGGACCTCCCCCTGCCTCCCTCCCTTGGTATCCCTCTCTCCACCAGGCCCTCCCCCTTCCCCACTGGGCCTCTCTCTTTCAACCTCCCCCTCTGAGGCACTGAAGCGTGAACCGCTGGCTAGCAGCTGTACTGGGGGAGAAACAATTAAGGTTCAAGTTGCTCATGACAGCAGGTTTCCAATTCTTTGTAGATGTGGCTAGCTTGTCAATTTCCAGGCTGTCTGGAGAGGGGCATCAGGCTAACTGGGAGCTGCTAGTGCCCAGTTTGTGGAGAACTGGGGGTGTCTGTGAGGGCAATTCCCAAAGATCCAAGCGCATCTGCTTCTGTCTTCCCCTGGGGCCAGGAGCCACTGCCCTGGCACTGCCCAGCACTACTGTACTGAGGCCCTGTTACCATCAAGCCCTGTGGGCCATGTACTTTATGCCTGCGGCCAAGGGGACAGATGAAGGGCAGCCAGCAGCACCCCACCAGGAACAAAGCGCACAGGGGTAGCAGCTCCTTGGGGAGCCCAGTGCTTTGGGGACCCCCTAGGTGGGCTCAGGGTTGTGTGAGCAGGGGCTTTCCGACACACGGCAGGAGACACAGCCACAGCAGTTTGTTGTTTTCCTATTTGCTCAAAACAGAATATGGCTGAGCTGTGGAAGGGGGCAGCCTGAGGGGCATGTTGCTTACCACTGTGGGACACAGCTCATGACTTGGTTTCTTTACACGTTACTTTCAGCACCTGGAAATTGAAATACAAGAAGTAAGGCCTTCCCAGAGCTCTGGTGGTATTCCTGGGGAGGATACATGTGATGGCCAGAGCCAGGAGCCTGAACCTTGGAAACCCCAAAAAAGTTCTGTGTGTGAATGTGTGTGTGTGTGTGTGTGTGTGTGTGTGTGTGTGTGTGATGTCACCCTCTTGCCTGCCCTCACAGTCAGCAACCTCAGGGCCTTAAACGGTCAGCTGGAGTATGTCATATGGTTCCTTGAAGACTTGGAGCAGGCACTCAGAGTCCCAGGCTGGGCCTGTTCCAGATCCTCTGCCCCAGTGCTCTGTCCCCAGAGAAGATTCGGCCCGCCCCCCTGCACTCTGCCTCTGGAAGATTTGTCTTAAGACATTCTCTTTTTTATCCTCCCTCTCTCCTTCCCTCCTCCCTTTCTTCCATTTGCCATGGGCCCTAGGGCCTGTGTCTGCTGGAGAGAGAGCTATGTCTCCAGTCCCATTTCTTTTCTTACACCAGTCATAGCCCCTGCCCATTTCTCTCTTTTTAAAACTACATTTATTTGTGTGCGTGCACACACACACACACACACATGCTACAGTGTCCAGGCAGAGGGCAGAAGACAGCTTGTGGGAATTGGTTCCCTCCTGCCACCTGAGGGTCTCAGGGATTGAACTCAGGGTTGTGAGATTTGGCGGCAGTCACCTTAACTTGCTAAGCCATCTTGCTGGCCTCTGGCCACTTCTAGCAGTATTTCCCAGGATTCATTGCAGATCAGGATGCCTGGAGCCATTTGGGGTTTATGTAGCTAAGGATGGCTTTGAGCTTCTGACTCTCCTGCCTCCACCTCCTTAGAGCTGGGATCACAGGTGTTTGCCACCTAGCCTTGTTTATTCAGTACTGGGGGCAGATTCAGGGATTCATGCATGCTAGGCCAGCCCTCTATCAATTGAGCTGCATCTCCAGCCTCTTCTTTTTTCTTATACCAATGTAATGGCCCCTGGCCATTCCTGTAACAGTATTACACCAGGACTCACTGTGGATCAGGATGAAGGCTGACCTCCCGGTCCCCCAAGCCCACTCACGCATTGTAACCCTGTGTTTCCACAAGTGAGTAGACTTGTAGGTAAATTCAGAAGGTGAGTGACCAGCTTGAGGGTGTGGACTGATGACTCCTGTGCCCTGCTGGCCCCTTTTTCTCATCAGCGCAGCATCTAACCTTGACCAACCCCATCGTGAAGGCTAGAACTCCATGCCCTGTGACCATACAACCCTTGCCATGAGCAGGCATTTGCCTCCACATTTAGTGTCCATTTGTGGCTTCTGTCTGTGCCTGCTTCGGCACATTTCCTCCAGTGAGGCTGCAGGTTTTCCTCCAGTTGAGCTCCATAGACGGCTGTCTGTGACATGAGTTACAAGTACCCTCCCTGCTGTCACTCACAGCCCTCACTTTCGACCCCTCTGCTCCAGTCTATGCTGCGTTCACGTTTGATTCCCGCAGACTCTAACACTGCCTGTGCATACAGCAGATGATCGATAAATGCTTCTCCCTTGACTCGATGTCTTTGTAAGTAAAGATTTCAAAGCATTTCTGCCTGTGTTTGGTTTGTTGTTTACAAACACCTATTCCTGTTCTAACAGGTCAAATATAGTCAGTTTTGGGTGTCCACGGGTTCCATAGACTCAACCAACCACAGGTTGAAAACATACAGAAGAAAAATTGCAACTGTATTAAATAAGTAAAGACCATTTTTCCTGCCAGTGTTTTCTTAACAATACAGCCACTCCAAAGGTATGAGCCCTGCTTAGTCAGCATAACACTCAGCATAATGTAACAGTTAGCTGTTGCAAGAGGATTTGAAATGTTCCAGAGGATGCAAGGGAGTTATATTGCATGGCAGTTATTGACAAAGACTGCACCATTTCATAAATAAGGCACTTAGGCAGCCTGGGATTTTGGTATGTAGGGGTCATGGAACCCAACCGTTGGATAACAGAGCATGACTGCACAGTATCAGATATTTAAGAAATGGAAACTTAAGGTGCTGGGAAGATGGCTCACGGGTAAGAGTGCTTCCTGTGTGAGCATGAGGACCTGAATTTGAATCTCTGTCACCCATGTAAAATGCCAGACATGGCTGCCCCTGCATATGACTGTAACCACAGCATTGGAGTGTAGCAACAGGAGCCTCCTAGGAGCTCACTGGCCAGCCAGCCCAGCTAAAACAGTGAACTTCTGGGCTGGTGAGAGTACATGTAATGCGCGCACACACACACAAACACACACACACACACACGAGAGAGAGAGAGAGAGAGAGAGAGAGAGAGAGAGAGAGAGAGAGAGAGAGAGAGAGAGAGAGAGAATAAGACAGAAAGAGGAAACTTAAAATAATAAGTTTCTAAGTGTTCAGTCCTGATATTTTTCTCATGACCCAACAGATCAAATCCCACTGCTTTGTGGGTGACGTGTAGATGGGAAGAAGGCAGGTCTGTGTGATATGATGGTTTGAGCATGAAATGTCCCCTACAGGTTCAACTCTTTGAACTCTTGGTTGCCAGAGGGTGGTGCTGTTTGGGGGGTGCTGTGAAGCCTTTAGGAGGAAGGACCGAGGTGGAGGAAGAGGGTTGCTGGGGGACAGACCTTGAAGGTTGTAGCCTAGCTCTGCTCTGGCTGGCTTTCTGCTTCCTGATCCACCTACACATGAGCAAGCGCCAGCCACCACACCTTCTCCACCTTGATGGACTACATCCCTTCTCCTAAGCCAAAATAAACCCTTCCTCCCTAAGTTGCCTCATTTTGAGACTTCAACTGAATACAATTGGCGTGTCTGCAGGTTTGTAAGATGTTTGGCTCTTTCCCCCAGCCTCACACCAGGTATCAGAGTCATACAGCAATCCCAGATCAGGCATGGGGGGAGGCGGAAGTGGAGATGCAACAGCCCAAGATTCACCAACTGGGAGTGACAGGTGGCGATGGTCACCATGGTGGTCTGGCCCACGTTGCAATCCACTCCCCAATTGCAAGGGAGCCTGCAAAGGGTGGATGGTGACAGGAGAGGAGGGTGAATGAAAGGGCTTCCAGGTCCCTGCAACTCACAGGTCACACAGTAGCCACGGCCACTGCCACCAGCAGATACAGTCAAGGTGGCCACCCACCGGGTCCATGTGACATCCCCACACCTGGAACAGGGGACAAAGGACAGTTCCCTCTCAGACAATGACCACTGACCAGCCTCTCTAGCCACTGAGAGCCTTGGAGTCTTAGGAAGCCTAGGGCAGTCTTCACCCCGCTGATAGGGCCAGAAACTGGAGACCGTGAGGGCGGTGCAGGAGAGTCAGCCTCCGCCCCGTCTCTTTCTGGTCCATCTTCAAGGATGCTCTGGGGACACTTGAGACTCCAGGATGTCTTCCAAGTAGAGGAAATGCTTTCCAAAAAAATGTTTGGTTTTTAAAGTTGCTTTTAAGGACTTAGTTCTTCTTGAATTTTTTTCCTCCTACTTTTTTATTGAGTTAAGAACACTTCACATAAGATCTGCCCTCTTAACAACCTGAGATCTTCCCTCTTACCAAAACACATTTCTTTGTTTTTCAGAGCTGGGCCTCATATGCCAGGCCAGCACGCTACCACTGAGCTACAACCCCAGTTCCCCCAGTTTTTAACTAGAGGTCTAATTTTGAGCACTCAATTTCTAGGACTTACTCTCTTCATGTAACAGAAACTTTATCCTATTAGCTGCACTTCTTCATTCCCTTCCATCACTTGAACTTTCAGATGCAACTTACAAATCTTATTCTATGAATAGATGCAGCCAATTTTAACCATCTTGTTTAAGGGGAATTTTTGATTAATGTTTGTGCCGTTTACTTACTTAGTTAATTAAACTCCTTTAAACATTTTTAAAACTGCAATCAAAATTTATTATATTCTGTTTTCTAAGCTTTTCAATTATCTGGCTAACGAATGTTCCTTGGCCCTTACCTGATTCTGATAAATCAGATATATTAAATTTAAAATTATGGTGATTTTTAAATATTCAAAAGCTGTTTACCAACTTAGTGAGATTGTAACTTGCAATCACAGACAAAATCAGTGACTCGAGGGCTTATTTAAATCAGAATCCCAAGCATAGTGTTAACACTTAGATACATCTAGCTCCAAGTCTCTGAAAATTCTTAAAATTCGGGAGACCTATGTTTCAGAACTTTTTACAAAAGAAGGCATGTTACTGGTTTGTTTGTTTGTTTGTTTGTTTTTGGTCTTTTTGAGACAGGGTCTCCCTGTAACCCCAGCTGTCCTGGAACTCACTATGTAGACCAGGCTGGCCTTGAATTCATAGAGATCCGCCTGCCTCTGCCTGCTGGGATTAAAGGCGTCCGCCACCACGTCTGGCATGTTATTGTTTTTAACTCATTTCATCACCATTGTACTCAATTCTAAATTTCCCCAGGATTAAAACTGTTGCGAACAGATCTGAAATCTTTAAAAATTCAAGGCCACCCTGGTCTACATAGTGAGTTCCAGAACAGCTGGGGCTACAGGGAAACCCTGTTTCAAAAAAAGACATATATATATATATATATATATATATATGTTATTATTATTGTGTATGAATACACATGAATGTGTGCCACAGCATGGATGTGGAGGTCAGAGAACAACTTTCAGGAGTCAAAGCTTGCCTTCCACCATGTGGGTCCTGGGGGATCAAACTCGGGGTTCCAGTCTTGGTGGCAAGCGTCTTTACCCACTGAGCCACTTTGTCAGCCCTCAGATTTCTTTCTCAAGCACTCGCTTTTCTGCCCAGGTGACTGAAGCTTCTTAATACTCTGCTTCAACCACACGTGGTGTGTGGCCACAGGGTCCCGAACAGCCACCTAGAGCGTCAGATGCCACAGGTGCCACGGTTCCAGTTAGGCTTTGTGAAATGTCCTCTGCCCAAGGTTCATGTACTTGAGCTGCTGGTCAACATGCCCCAAGGCTCCCCATTTCCACCTCTCCAGCACTGGGATTACAGGCATGTGCTGAATCAGTGAGTTTGGGACTGGGGAGATGGCTCAGCTAGTAAACTGCTTGTTGGGCAAGCATGAAGACCTGAGTTCGAGCCCCAGCACCTGCATAAAAAGCTGGGTACAGGCTTTTAAAAGTAAAGGGAGGAAAGTTACATGAGTTGTTTTGAAACAGCCTTCCTTGCCTATGGGGATCAGAAAAAAGTGTTACGTCAATCCAAGATTGGACAAGCAGGGGCAAGGGACAGCCTTCTGGAAGCATTTTTGGTGCAAAGCTGTAGTGGTCTTTCAGCAAGGCTGTGGTCTGGCCAGTCTTTGAGGATAGTGTTGTCAGACCAGCATCTGTGAACACCTAGCCTTCATGATCCTCTGACTCCATGCTATTAATTTGAATGTAAGTGACTTCATTTTGATTTTAACAACTTTCATAGTGTGATACTATGTTTATGATTACAATTTTATTGGAATTTAAAGAAAAATCCTCAGGGCAAAGAAGACATAAATCTTAACAGCTGCCTCGAGGTGGGAAGAAGGAAAAACCCCATATAGCCATGTCGATTTGCAGCTACCATGGAGATAGGTCAGATACCTGGTGACTAGCAGCCTCATGGCAGGGAGGGGAAGGGAGCTTTAGAGAAAAAGGTAAAGAAACCCAAAATGTTGGGGCAGCCCAAAGCACGGCTAGAAAAGAGAGATAAAGCTGGTGTGGTGGTGCACACTTTTAATCCCGGCACTCGAGAACCAGGTGGATCTCTGAGTTCAAGGCCAGGCTGGGCTACATAGTGAGTTCCAGGTCAACTGGGGCTACGGAGAGACCCTGTCTCAAAAAACAAACAACAACAACAGCAGCAGCAACAACAAAAGAGATAAGAAGAAGAAAAGGAGAGGTTACACTTTTCTAAAGAATTCAGAAAAGGGAACGGACTTATGGAGAGCCTGTGTCTGTGACTGAGGGGTCCATGTGCACTGCACTAAGTGAGGATTACAGGCAGGAAGAGTTCACCATCTCATTAACACACTAGGTATTCCACGTTTTTTGTTTTTTGTTGTTTTTTTTTTTTGAGACAGTCTCCCTGTAGCCCCAGGAGGCCTGGAGCGCACTACATAGACCAGGCTGGCCTTGAACTCACAGAGATCGATCTGCCTCTGCCTTCTGAGTGCTGGGATTAAAGGCGTGCACCACCACGCCTGACCACCCATCTTTTTAGCATAAATTAAGGTGAACTTGCCTTCTTGGGGGTGGTCCTTTGACCAGGAGATCAACGTTGGACCTTCATCCAGGCCAGAGATTCTTACACTTCTGACCAGTTTTAAAGGGTCCTTTTTTGCTACTGTAACAGATATAGAACAAGAAAATCCAAATGAAGGGACGCACAGAGCCAGGGCTTGGGGGTCAGGAAGGCAGAGCTTCCCATCCTCTTCCCAAGGAACCAGTCTAGCAACCCTGGAGGAGACAAGATATTCACTTGTACACCGCCTCATCCCCTGCCTTGCAGACTACTGAGAGATTGAACCCCAAGGAATTGGAATTTCCCAGCAGTCTAATGCTGGGGAATATACTGGGGGCTCTGGTGTCAGCTAGAAGGGGAGCTTATCTTTTAAAAAGAGATTCCATACAATACTGATAACCTGCAAGACAGACAGAAGCCAGGAACCCAAGCAGTGATAGGTCAATGGTGGGCCAGTGATGGACAGGGCCATACCTTGGCCAGGACTGCTTAGTTATGCATACCTCTTGATCTCTGTTTAAACCCAAACCTCAGGACTAGAGAGATGGCGCAGCGATTAAGAGCACTGGTTGCACTGACTGCTCTTGCAGAGGACCTGGGGTTCAGTTCCCAACACCCACATGATGGCTAACAACCATCCATAACTCCAGTTTCAGTGGGTCTGATGGCCTCCTCAGACATTGCACAACATGGATGCACTTGCATACATGCAGGCAATGCACTCATACACATAAAATAAATAAGTAAATAAATAAATATTAAATCTAAACTTCATGTCAGGACCCTGAGGATGGTCTTGCCGAGGTGCGGATTGGGGAGGGGTCCGCTGGACTTCTTTATCTGTTCCTCTTCCCACTGTGGCCACATTGAAGAGATTTGCTTCTCACTATTACCTGTCTCTGTAATTGGTCCATTGCAGATGGGTTGCCAGAGCTTGGCTTGTTAGGGCTGCCAAGGCCCAGGCTCTGATCTAACAAGTCCAGCAACATCAGGGTGCCTTGCCTTCCCAGCATGCACTGGTGTTCTTCAGTCAGGAAGTGTCCCTTGAGCCTTGGCATCCAGAGTTCTTATTGGGGTTTCCTGAAGTGGCCTTGATGGATTTTCTCATGGGCCAGGTGGCTGAACTCACTTCCAGCCCCTTCCCTCTTCAGAGGTCTCAAAGCTCCACCTCTCATCCTGATGCTCACCTAGGGCCATCTCAGTAGTGTAGACTCAGGAGTGATCCCAGGGGATGCTGAATAATGAAAACTCTCATGTAGGGAACTCCAAAGGCTCCCAAACTGTGGACAAATGTCAATTGAATTCTTTATTGTACACCTGGGCATGTGGAGAGGTGCTCATCCGACCCTGGCCTGCAACCAAGGGTTTCTGTGATACCTACTGGTTGGTCCTGAAACCCACATATCTGGTTTTGTTCATTCCATACCAGGTCTCTGGCTTATGGCTGTCAAGGACAGTAGACGAGATTAACATATGGATAAAAAAAATATAGCAGAGGAAGACAGGAGACCCCCCCCCCCCCGCCATGTAACACAAAACATGTACCTGTAACCAAACAGCATGCAAGGAAAAGAAAGGTCATGTGTTGGAGAAGGCGGGGCTATGTAAATGACCTATGAAGGCTCTAGACCCCTGAACCTCAGTCCTTCACCAGCTCTCTGGCTGGCTTCCATGCTCAGGAGTGCCTTTCTCTTTCTTAATAAACTGTCTCTATTCCTAGTCCAGTTCTTGGTTCTGGAACACAGGAACCTGGAGATCTCAGCAGGTATACATCTGTGACCGGTGCTGACTGGCTTTGTCTCCCCTGGGCTCTGCAGTCTTTGAAACCGAGATGCTGAGCTGTGTTCCCATTGCTTGGTCATACTGTCTCTAGGATGTGTGTGACCCTGGGTTAATGTCATAGTGACAATGCTTAGCGTGACTCCTTTATCCTTCCTAGGCCGTGGTCCCCTCCCCTTCCTTTTATACATTTTTTTCCCCTTTTTTTGGCCTGGCATTGAAGTAGCCCCAGTAAATGGTTAAAATGTTAACAGCTACATTTTATTTCCATTTACTGAGCCCAGAACACTGAGGACCCTTGGAAGCACCCTCTTTAGTCTAAATCCTGCACATCGCCTAACACAAAGCTTGAAAATTGCTGTGAGGTTTAACTCCAGGAGAAGTAATCTGCTTGTCTGAAGAAAGTTCCAGGAGCCAGCCCCAGGAGTGGAGGTCCATTGTGAAGTTCAGAAAGAGAGAGAGAGAAATACACCTGAGGACAAGGACGAGGACAAGAGTGCCCTGCCCAGCACAGCCTTCTGCTTGGCTCCCTCCTCCCCGTCCCTGTAAAAGCCCTTTGTGGAGTGGCTCAGCAAGTCAAGGTACTTGTCACCAAGCCTGATGACATGATTCAATCCCCAAGACCTATCTGTGGTGGAAGAAAGAACCAACTCTCAAAAGTTGTCCTCTGACCTCCACAGGAACTTCATGTGCACACATGCATACATACATATACATAAGACACACACACACAGCCCTTTGTGCTCTGCCCTCCCAAGAGAGGCCTCCCCCATCCTCTTCAGGCTCAGCCCATGAATAAACCTGAATCCTTCCTTCCAGTTCTCAGACATGGGCTGTCTGGCCTCACCCACTGTCAATGCAAAGGCACAACTCTCACCTCAAAGGAGATAAGAGTTTATTCTGAAGCCAAATGTGAGTGAATGTGACCCAGGAACACAGATTTAGGTTACCCCAAATTCCACATTCCAATGTAGAGGTAGTTTCATGAAGTCTTTATTTTTAACATTTTGTTATTTTTATTTGTGTATGCGTGTATTGCCTGCATGTATGTAAGTATACTCGTGTCGTGCAATGCCTACAGAGGACAGAAGAGGCTGTCAAATCCCCTGGAACTGGAATTAGGACAGTTAGCTGCCATGTGGGTGCTGGGATTCGAGCCCAGGTCTTCTGGAAGAACAACCAGTGTTCTTAACCGCTGAGCCATCTCTCCAGCCCCATCATGAAGTTTTTATAGTAACAGAACAAAGAAAGTCATAAATCAAGGTACTTTTCAAATACATTGTGTGCTGGACAGCTTTAGTGTCAACTTGACACATCTGGGTTGAGGGAGCCTCAGTTGGGGAATTTCCTCTATTGGACTGGCCTGTGGCCATGTCTGAGGGGCATCTTCTTGATGAGTGATGTGGGAGGGCCCAGCCCACTGTGGGTGGTGCCACCCCTGGGCAGGTGGACCTGTGTTGCATAAGAAAGCAGGCTGAGCAGGGGCCAGGAGAGCAAGCCAGTAAGCAGTGTTCCTCCATGGCCTGTGCTCCAGCTCCTGCCTCCAAGTTCCTGCCCTGAGTTCCTACCTTGGGCTCCCTGATGAGCTGTGACCCAGGAGGTGTAAGATAAATAAACTCTTTCCTCCCCAAGTTGGTAGTGGTCAGAGTGTTTTGTCACAGCAATGAAGAACAAACTAGGACACATTGGTAGAAATATCAAATAGACAGAAACAGCAAAAGAGAAATCTCAGCTATAGGCCCCCAAAGCTATCTGATGACGCGCAGGCTTTAGTCGGTGGAAGCTGGGCTTTGTTAAGACATTCTAATAGGTTCGATCTGTTAGTCACAGGATGTTAAGTCAGATACAGTAGTGGACAGAAATGACTATTTGAGGGGCCACAGGCAGCCCAAGATACGTTGTGATTCAGCTCTGGGCCTGCAACATTCCAAACTCTCCACAATTGAAGTTCTAATCAGTTGATCAGCATTGCAGAAGGTTCAGTTTGAAGATGTACTTTTTTTTTCTGGGAAATTTTTTCATACCAGCAGTCTGAGGTCAAGTCAATGGTGCCCGTGGTTCTTGGCAGACTCTTTACCTCCAACTTGGGCCTCTGAGGTGGAACAGTCCAGTATCCTCACCCTGGCACTGGGATCCTCTAACTCCTCCTTCTTAGATGCTGGCCTGAGCCAGTTTGGGTGGGTCCTCAGGGTCCATCTGGACAGCCTTGCATCTGAATCTCCTCTGGATGTGAAGAAACTTCCTCTTTCCAATCATTAGCTTTTCTCACTCTATGCATTCCATCCTTCCAGCCACCCATACCCTCTCCCCAGCCTCCCTGCCTGTGGCTTTCTCTCCTCTCCTCCCACCCCATACACACCCAAGGCAGTTATCACAGGTAGTGTCCTGGCCCCAGCTTCTGCCCGACCGGGGATGAATTAACAGGAGCCAGTCAAGGGAGGGGCAGGAGGGAAGAACATATATATTTGAAAGGCCAGGCATGGTGGTGCACACTGTTAATCCCAGCACCCGAGAGGCAGAGGCAGGCAGATCTCTGTTAGTTCAGGTCAGCGTCGTCTACATAGCCAATTCCAGGCCAACATTCCAGGCCAGCTGGGGCTACAGGGAGAGCCTGTCTCAAAGACCAGGAGCCTGAGGCTGGTGAGATGGCTCAGTAGTTAAGAGCACTGGTTGCTCTTACAGAGGACCCAGGTTCTAGCACCCACATGGTGACTACTAATTGTCCCTAACTAGTTCCAGGGGATCCAGGTCCTCTGTGGGTATTGCATTTACATACATGTAGGCAAAATACTCATACACATAAAGTAAAAGTAATTAAAATAAATTTAAAGGCCAGGACTGAGCACCCTGAGGTCTGCCCTGGGCTTCCTCCCAGTTGCTACCTCTCTTTACCTTGGGAATCCACTCTTTGGAACTGGTCTAACTCAGAGGTCTAACTTCAAAGGTCTGGTGTTGCAGGCCTTTGTTCCTGAGCCTGGGTCCTCCTGGCACCCTTGTGTCTACTGCGTAGAACAGAGGAGAGGGGTGGAGGGGAGAGGCAGGACCTGGACACCAAGGGGGTCTTCCACGTCAGAGATGCTTGGATCAGACCAGGCAGGGAGGGCAGGTGCATCCCTGTCTGGGACCCTGGGTAGATTTTGCACATGAACTTGTCTGAGGTCCCTAGTAGTTTAGAACAGAGCTGAGGTGCAGCTGGCCCTGACCCCAAGAACTTACGAACTTTCTGGAAGGTTCTCAGTTCTGGTGTGTCCCCAGATCCCTCCTTCCCTTTTAAAGAACCAGCCCCTCACTTGGGGCAGAAAGAAATGTTTGTACATTTGACTTTTGGTGCAAAAGGGACTTTGCGAGGGGCTGGAGAGACAGTTCAGTCCTTAACATGCGAGCCATGCAAGCATGAGGACCCAAGTACCGGCCCCGGAACCCACATAAAAAGCTAGGCATGGGGGCGCGCACCTGCAGTCCCAGCACTGGGGAGGCAGACACAGGCAGATCCCTGCGGCTCACTGGTCAGTCAGTCTAGCCTAGGGGCTAAGCCTCAGGCTAGTGAGAGACTTTTTTTTTTCTAATGTGTCTGAGTGTATTGCCTGCATGTGTGTAAGTGCACCCGTGTCGTGCAATGCCCGAGGAGGTCAGAAGAGAACTGGAAGTTATAGTTGGTTGTTAGCTGCCATATGGGTGCTGGGAATCAAACCTGGGTCCTCTTCAAGAACTGGAAGTTATAGTTGGTTGTTAGCTGCCATGTGGGTGCTGGGAATCAAACCTGGGTCCTCTTCAAGAGGAGCTAGTACTCTTAACTGCTGAGCCATTTCTCCAGCCCCAAGAAAGACTGTGTCTTTAAAACAACAACAAGGTAGATGTGGGGCCAGCGAGATGGCTTAGCAGGTAAAGGTGCTTGCTGCCAAGTCTGACCACCTGAGTTTGATCCCTGGGATCCACATGGTGGAAGGAGAGAACCAGTTCCCACAAGCTGTCCTCTGACCTCCTCATACATACAGTGGCATGCTTGTGCTCACATACACACACACACACACACACACACACACACACACACACACACACACATACACACCACCCATGCACACACAAAAATAAATAAATACAATTATTTTTAAAGCAAAGCCAGGTGTGGTGGCACATGACTTTAATGCCAGCACTGGGGAGGCAGAAGCAGGCAGATTTCTGACATCAAGGCCGGCCTGGTCTACATAGTGAGTTCCAGGCCAGTCAGGGCTACAGGGAGACCCTGTCTTAAAAAGAGCAAACCAAACCAAACCACACAAACAAAAGCTGCCAGCCGTGTATGAACACAGAGCTTGGGCGATGTCACATGACTGGCTTTGGCGATGAAGGGCCACATCCCGAAGCCAGAGCAGCAAGGAGCACACTTTCTGGCCGCCTCCCGGAAAAGCCAGCCTGTTGCCACCAACTGAACTAATTGCCTGGAAAAGATGCTCTCCAACCTGCCTAGCTGCCAGCAGACTATGCAGTGAGGGCCAGGTTTCAGGCTTTCATGAGCTGTCACCCATGCAGGGGTGGGATTTGGGTCCTTGAGTCATTCTGCTCCTCTAAGTAACCCCTGTAAACTCCTGTAAGTAACCCCAATAAACTCATTGGTTTACCTGGTGGTATCCTAATTTGGTCTGTCATTCATTCTCTCTGAGGTGAGTAGATGCTTGTTCATGTCTCTCCGGGAACTGTGTCTCACAACGCTCTGGGACCCTGGAGAGATTCCTCCCTGATGAAAAGACTAGAAAAATCTTACCAGTAGCCAAGAGACTGCCAGCTAGCCCCACTGCTGTAACAGAACACCTCACAGCAGTGACTCAAGGGAGGTGGGCTTTCCTCTGGCTCACGGTCCGCCACAGCAGGAAAAACCTGGTGGCTGGAGGGGATCACAGCTGGGACACCGGGGGCAGTACACTGCATCTCGGTCAGGAAGCAGAGAGACCTGGAAGTACAGATGGAAGCCTCAAGTCCTGTCCCTATAGCCCTGTGGCCAACTAGGTCGCCTTTGAAGGCTCTGCAACTGCCCAGAACACTGCCACCAGCTGAGGACCAGGGGCTCAAATATGAGCCTGCGGGGAGCATTTCACATTCAAACTCTGTCAGAGAGCGTACACTGGGGTCAAGTCTCAGCACAGCCAATGGGAAGGCCTGTCCCTGTCCCTTGAGGAGAGGGACCCTGCACAAAGGGGCTAGGCCCTGGCTCATCTGCCCCAGCAACAACTAGATACACACATCCCAGAGTATGTTGGGCCAGGCTGAGGGCTGGACTATTGGACCATATGGGGAAGTTCATGGATCAGGGGCACCTCCCGCTCTAAAATGCAGAATTCCTCACTCTAGCAGGGGAACTTGAACTGCCTCTACTACTCTGCTGAACCCCTGATGTATGTAGCATTTTTAAACTTTTCATACTATTTGAAGAACTAAAAGAGGGCATTGGATCCATAAGAGATAGACTTCAAATGTAACAGGCAGGCTAAGAATATCCAATAAGGGGCTGGGGAGATGGCTCAGTTGGTAAAGTACCTGGTATGTAAGCATGAGGTCCTGAGTCCAGATCCTTGGCACACATGTAAAAAACCCAGCATTGTGGTGTGCATCTGCTGTAACCTAGGGCGGAGACAGGCAGGTCCCTGGAGGGCCTCTAACCAGACAGCCTAGTTCCATCTGTGAGTTCCAGGTTCAGGGAGAGACCCTGACTCAAGAAATAAGGAGAAGAGCAATCCAGGAAGACACCTGATGCTGACCTCTGACTTCCACACATCTGCTCATACACGTTTACGTGCACTTACCTACACAGACACATATGCACATATATGCCACACACATACATACATACACACCAAAAAAATCTAATAAAATTTCTAGAAATGAAAGTAATAGTACTAAGAATCAATGTGCAGGGGGAAAAGGCTGGATAGGTGGCTCAGTGGTTAGGAGCACTGACTACTCTTGCAGAGGACCCAGATTCAATTTTTACCACCTCCATGGCAGCTAACAACCAGCTGTAACTCCAGTTCCCTCTTCTGGCCTCCCCGGGCATTGCACACACAGGTGCACTACACAGATGCAGACAAAACACTCATACACATAAAATAAAAATAAATAAATAGATAAATAATTCTTTTGGGTCTTTTTGAGACAGGGTCTCCCTGTAGCTCCAGCTGGTCTGGAACTCGCTATGTAGACCAGTATGTTTCTAAGAATCAATGTAGGGACCTGCAGGATGGTTCCACAGTTAAAGGTGTTTGCTGCCAAGCATGATGACCTTGGTTCAAGTCCTGGAGATTTATGGTAGAAGGAAAGAATCAATTCCTGCAAGTTGTCCTCTGACCTAGACACAGGTATACACACACACACACACACACACACACACACATACATATAAATAAATGTAATTAAAAAGAAGTTAAGATTCACTGTATAGGTTGACGCATGTGCTAGAGACGGTTGAAGAGAGAACAGGAAAATTGGAAGATGGACGCTGGATTGTTAAAAGCTAAGCTTCTGTAACAAAAGAGTCAAGATTAATGAAGCTTCCTGGGTGTGGTAGTGAACACCTGTAATCTTAGCACTCAAGAGGCCGAGGGAGGGAAGATTTCGAGTTCCAAGCCAGCCTGACCTTGGACAAAAAGAAGAGAAAAAATAACGAAACCAAAGGACAAAGAAGTTTATTTCCATCTCAAGCCACGGATTCGGGGCTGTGTGCTAAACCCCAGCGACTCTCGTTTCTCTACTTGGTCCATCACCCTGAGCTTCCTGAACTTGCTAATTCCTGATCCTGTCATTTTTCTTTTCGCTGTTTCAGTTATATAATCATAACTGCATCCCCAGTTACCCATTCTTTACATCAAATTCTTCTGTACAAGTAAGTAGGGTAAGTAGGGTGCTTTTTTTTTTTCTTCCCTGCACTCTAACTGATGCAGCCTTAGAAATTAATAATTTTGTTTTTTGGTCTTTCTGAGACAGGGTCTCCCTATAGCCCCAGCTGTCCTGGAACTCACTATGTAGACCAGGCTGGCCTTGAACTCACAGAGATTCACCTGCCTCTGCCTCCCGGGTGCTGGGATTAATGGCGTGCACCACCACGCCTGGCTTAAATTAATAATTTTTAAGAAGGCCAGGCACACCTTAAATCCCAACACTCAGGAGGCAGATCTCTGTGAGATCAAGGCCAGCCTGGTCTACATTTCAAGTTTCAAGACAGCCAGTGCTACATAAAGAGACCCTGTCGTGAAAAAAAAAAAAATTGGCATCATACAGAACAATTTTTAGTGTAAAAGAATTCAAGTAAACCATGGGAAAATTATTTTATGTGATTGAAAGGAAGGCCTTCCAACTGCCACACAAAGTCAAGAAGCATTAAAAAAAACCCAAAAGCGGGAGGTTGGGTGCAGTGGCACAAGACTTTAATCCCAGTACTCAGTAGGCAGAGGCAGGTAAGTCTCTGTGGGTTCGAGACCAGTCTTGTCTACATAGTGAGTTCCAGAGGCCAACCAGGGATGCATAGTATCAAAAAAAATTTTAGGGGCTGGAAAGATAGCTCAGCAATAAGAGCAGTGGCTATCCTTGCAGAGGACCTGGGTTCGAATCCCAGAAGCTACATGGTAGCTTACTACCATCCATAACTCCAGTTCCAGGAATCAGATGCCCTCTTCTGTGTGACACAGGTGTACTTACATACATGCAGGCATAACACTCATACACATAAAATTCTTTTAAAATTTTTTAATTAAAAAAATTTTAATGAATAAATTTGATTGTATAAATTAAGCTTTTCTCAGAAAAGGTAGCTTTAAGGAAAATCAAATACAGAGTCCAACAGAAAAAAATGTACAATTTGTACGTATATATAAAATATGTACAGGCAGAGCTAATATATAAAGAGTTCCTATAAAAAAGACAAGAAAAGAGAGAGTTAGAGAGATGGCACAGTGGCTAAGGAAAAAAGAAAAGAGACTAACAATAAAAAATGGGCAAAGGGACGGAATAAAATATTAATAGAAGAAATAAAAAGCTTTATTATTTATTATTTTTATTTTAAGTGTATGAGTGTATTGCCTGCATGTAAGTACACCCATGTCATGCAATGCCCAGAGAGTCAGAAGAGGCCATTGGATACCCCTGGAACTGGAGTTACAGATGGTTGTTAGCTGCCATGTGAGTGCTAGGAATGGAACCCAGGTCCTCTGCAAGAAGAGCCAGTGATCTTAACTGCTGAGCCATCTTTCCAGTCCCCCAGTGCCTTCTTCTGGCCTCTGCAGACACCTGTACTCATATGCACTCAGAAACACACACATACACATAATTTAAAAATTATAAATCACTTTTCAAGGCCCTCCCCTCTGCCAAGGAGAATGCCTGCACAGACTTTTGGAATTCTCTGGAAAGGTTAGTCCCACTGTCCCCACGTACTGATTTGTGCAATGATTTATTTATACCCTCTGGACTCATGTATATGTATTTTATACTTGGGGCTGTAGTCCAACACTACATCATTTATTTTCATGCTCCGATTGTTCTACTCAGGGCCACAGGGAGCGTTTCCTGTCAGCTCCTGTGACCCTGTGACATTCTCCATCATGAGTAGGTTTTGTTTTGGGTTTCCTGCACCCTTACTCCTGACACTACAAGCTGCTCCAGGCTCCTTTTACCTTCTCCCTGCCCTGGACCCAGCTCTCTGTTTCTCCAAGGAGCCCTTTTTCCTTTTTTGCAGAATGGCATTAAAAACCCCAGATCTGTATAAATAGCCTAAAAAGACACTAAACCCCACCAACAATAAGAGAAATGCCCAGGAAATACAAAATTACCCCACCGTTCACAGCTAGCTTAATCAAGAACCACATTGTCACGGATACTATGCTGGAGAAGCTGAGGGGTGGATGAGGCACTTCCCACCAGTTGCAGGAAGACCCACCCTGAATGTGGGCAGAACTGTCCCAGGAGTCTGAGTCCCTACTGAGCACCAGCATACCCCCCTCTCAGTCTCTCTCTGTCTTTCTGTCTCTCCATCTTTTTCTGTTTCTCTCTCTCTGACTCTCTCTTAACCACAGACTCAATGTGACCAGCAGCCTCAAGTTCAGTTCCTGTCACCATGCCATTCCCACTGTAATGAACTGTAGCCTCAGACTGTCAGAAGGCAGGAATGGATATTTACTTTTTAATATATACACATAATAAGTTTATAGACCTGTGCTAGTCAGTTTTCTGTTACTGTAGCAAAACACCTGAGGTAATAAATTTATAAAGAAGAAAGGTTTATTTTTGCTCACAGCTTTGGAGCTTTTAGTCCATGTTGTTTTGGACCCGGGGGAAGGCAGTTTGCCACAGCAAGGAAGTCATTTCAAGGCTAAGAAGTAAAAAAGAGAAGAGGTGGCATCCCACAATACCCTTCAAAGGAACTATGAGGCTTCATCATTTCATCATAGCTCCAAGCAAGGAACAAACCCTGATACACCTGTCTTGGGGAGTCATTTGAAATCGAAGCTATCAAAATGCTCATCTAATATATATATACATTTTGACTATGTGCTGTGATGGTCAATCTTCATTGCCAATTGGGCACAACCTAGAGTCACCTGGGAAGGGGCTCGATGAGACTTGTGTGCATTGTGGTGGTCTGTGGGCGTGTCTGTGGGAGATTGTCTTAATTAGGTTAACTGATGTAGGAGGACCCAGCCCACTGTGGGCAGCACCTCTCCCCGGGTTGGGAAGTCCTGAATTGTATGAGTGAAGGTAAGCCGAGACGTGTCCGTTTCTCTCGGCTCCATTCTTTACTGTCTAGAAGTCCCTGCCTTGACTGCTCCACACTGACGGAGCTGTAAGCTGAAATAAACTCCTTTCTCCCAGAAACTGCTTTTTGTCCTAGTGTCTCAGAATTAGACAGAAGTAGTGCATGTACACAATCTATTTTCAGAAAGACAGTTCATGAATAATATTAATTGCCTATAAGTGGCTGTATGGAGGGCTGAGGCAGAAGAAATATTTTTCATTGTAGATTTTTTTTTTTTGGTCTTTTTGAGTCAGGGTTTCCCTGTAGCCCCAGCTGTCCTGGAACTCACTATATAGACCAGGCTGGCTTTGACCTCAAAGTGATCCGCCTGCCTCTGCCTCCCGAGTGCTGGAATTAAAGGTGTGCGCCACCACACCCAGCCCTCATTGTAGATATTTTATGCTGTTTCAATTTGAACCTTTTGAATTTATTTCTTATCCCTCACCAAAAGAAAAAAAATACATGCCTCTGAGTTTCCAAACTTTTGATATTGTGCACGACCTTGTGCAATCGAGTTACAGAAAAAAAAAATCATGATGTTTTATGATTTTGAGTTGGTCCTTGTTCACACCCTTCTCAGGCCATATGCAGCCCATAGGCCCCAGGTTGGATGCCTCCATAAGTCAAATAAGAAATTTTTTAAAACTCATAGAATTGATTAATAGTGGAAATGCACCCTAGGCCAATGTACGGGATGCCACACAGCAACATTTCCAGAAATTTGGAGCCATAAAAGCGTAGAAAAGCTTAGGCTGGGTAAGCATTCTGAGTGAGGTTACAAAAAAGGATGAGTCTCAGATTTGTCCAGTCTGTCCATTAACCACTGATTTTTAAATGTTGACAAACAGAGGCCAGTAAGACGGCTCGGTAGGTGACGGTGCTTGCAGCCAAGCCTGACAACCTGAGTTTGATGCCCAAGATCTACATGGTGGGAGGAGAGAACCAACTCCTGCAAGTTTTCCTCTGACCTTCATACATGTCTATGACACATGTGCATCCCTCCAACCCCCTCGCACAAAATAAAAATAATTTTTTTTTCATGTCAGATGGGTAATGTGCCGGTGCATAACAAGGTTTGAGGGTGGCACATGTCACGCATGCATGTGAACACCCAATCATCACACTTATGAACCACAAAAGGATCTAAAATAAAAATTATTTTTAAACCTCATAAATAATAAATTACCTTTGATTCCATCTGCAGTAGTTTAAGGGCTGGAAACATCCTTAGAGGCCACACAATATACACTCATTCCATGGATGGAAAACGTGGTGTTTAGAGGGAAATGTCCCCCTGCAGGCTCATGATTTGAACACTTGGTCCCTAGATGGAGGTGGTGGCTTTTGGGAACCTTTAGGAAGTGGAGTCTTGCCCCTGCCTGCGGGGACCCTGTACAGGTAAAGTTCGAGGGGGACCACTCCCTGAAAGGAAAAACGGGCAAGAAAGAAGAGACGGAGCCCAAGCAAGTCCACTTGTCAAGGGTCGCTTTATTGTACTGCAAGCCTTTTTTTATATACAGTTTGTATTCAGAGGGGGTTGAAGAAGTTGGTCAAAGGTTACAGCATTCTTATGGGTATGGGAGGGGGACTGA
>NW_008342925.1:666539-686575 GCF_000622305.1 Nannospalax galili
CTAAAACCCCTGTGGGTAATTTAAGCTGTCGGCCCTCGGTGATATATTTTCCTTGTCCAGCAAGCTTATCAAAAGTCCAGGTGGCTTTGGGGGCCCGAGGGTCCCGTTGGTTTCTGCTGGCTATAGTCTGACAGTGATCAAGGTAGTCAGCTTTCCAGGATAAGAATTGTCCACGAGAGAGGACCGTCTGAGCCACCCGAAGCCATTCTTCTGGTGTAAAGTACCCGCCACCGGACAGGGTCTCAAGCATGGATACAGTAAATGGGGCATTGGGGCCATAGTTCTTAACTGCATTATTTAATTCTTTAAGAGGTTTAAACTTGAGGCGCTTATACTCAACATCTGTTGGTATAGTAGAGAGCCTACTACGCCCTGAAGGAGCGGGAGCAGGGACCTGCTCTGGAGCAGCCTCACCCTCTTCTTGTGCCTCTCCCCCTTCCTCATTATTAGAGTCTCTAGGCTCTTCTTTGTCACTACCTAATTCTTCTTCAGAGGAGAGGCCTTCTCTGGCCGCCTGCCTAGTGATTACAGGGAAGGCAAGGGCCCTAGTTTTGGCAGACTTGAACTTAGTCTTTCCTGCAGCTCGTGGCAAAGAGCCGCAAAAACAGTTTTAGTAACAGCCTTTTGTAGGGAAGAGAGCTCTGAGTTGAGCTCTGCAAACTCTTTTTGCAAAGAAAGAACATCTCTTAAAGCTATAACTTGTTTACTTAGGTCATTTTCAGCTTTTAGAAGGATATCTGTATGGGCGGTAGTTATGGGAAGAACGGGTGCACAGAGGGTCAGTGGGTATGGACGTAGGGGAGGTGCAGAAGCAACAAGAGGGGGCCAGTCAGGATTATGATATCGGGTGGCCTCTTCCTCTAAGTCACTCTCCTCAGAGGGGGTTAATCCTTCAGGAGGGGAACCTTGTTTCTGAAATATTGGGAAGGTTAAGTTGGAAGAAGGTTTTTCTTTTCTCTCTACCTTGGGCAATGTTGGATAAAGCTGGGTTGGCCCGCCTGTAGCGGTTGGCTTCGAGGGAGGCATATCAATCACGACTGATGGGCAAGGCGAGGTCTGCTCCTGATGAGCGACACCCTGAGTTACCTTTTGAAGGTTTGTCTTATTAATGGATGACACAGAGGCAGACCGAGAAAGGGGCTTAATGAAATCCTCAGCTAGGGAAATAATTTTACTTTTGTTTTCAGGAGAGTCTTTGAGAAGATCTCGGACTAATGTCCAATAGCTGAAAGTCTGAATGGGAACTGCCTCAGAGCCTTTATCCTTTAATAGTTCATTTAAACACTGTCCCACTCGGTCCCATTTTTTAGGGTTGATTTCAGGACCATCTATAACAAACCAAGGACACTGGTCACTCACAAACACGAAAAAATTTACAAGATCTTTTTTCTTAACTCATCTTGTAACCAAGTTACTCTTATATTTTGAGATCATTTAACATTATCTCAGCTTGTTTACAATGTAAATAATCTTAGTAGGCCTTGTAATCCTTATTTCATTTCTCACAACCCTTCCTTACCCCAACTCAGAACAATGTATATATGTTGTGAAAATATCATTGCTGAAAGAAGCAACTGTTGAAAACAATAAATTATTCTCAGATTGTGTTGCAAACAACAGGTCTGACTAGAATGATAACATCTGTTTGTGGTTTTATATGCTGTTCTGAGTCAGTAGAGCAGAAAGGAACAAGGCTCCTCATTTCTTACCTGCCCCCGTCTGCGGGGACCCTGTACAGGTAAGACTCGAGGGGGACCACTCCCTGAAAGGAAAAACGGGCGAGAAAGAGTAGACAGAGCCCAAGCAAGTCCACTTGTCAAGGGTCGCTTTATTGTATTGCAAGCTTTCCTTATATACAGTTTGTATTTAGAAGGGGTTGAAGAAGTTGGTCAAAGGTTACAGCATTCTTATGGGTATGGGGCGGGGGACTGAGCAATTCAGCAACGTGACTGACCACCAGGTGTTCCAAGAGATTACTGCATGACTTATCTTTTCTGAGAACTGTTTGCAAGGGGAAGAGAAAGATAACCTTGCCATAAATTCTTTCTCAAGGTTACTTGTGCAAGCAGAATGTCCTGCTTAAGTCAACTGTTTGTAGAGCTACATTATATTTTTTGGTAATGAATGTTGTTTCTCCAGCTCCCGACAGAGTCTTACTAGACAAAGTGGGTCACTGGGGGTGGGCTTTGAGGTTTTATATCCTGGTCCCACTTCCTGTCCATGCTCGGCTTCCTAGTCTGATATGAGGTGTCTCAGACATACGTTCCCACCCCAGCTGCACGTTTCCCCCATGACGGACTGTTCCCTCTCAAACCACGATCCGAGTAAATCTTCCTTTCCTTAACTTGCAGTCTTACTAGACAAAGTGGGTCACTGGGGGTGGGCTTTGAGGTTTTATATCCTGGTCCCACTTCCTGTCCATGCTCGGCTTCCTAGTCTGATATGAGGTGTCTCAGACATACGTTCCCACCCCAGCTGCACGTTTCCCCCATGACGGACTGTTCCCTCTCAAACCACGATCCGAGTAAATCTTCCTTTCCTTAACTTGCTTCCTGTCAGACATGGCCAGAAGAGGTCTAGAGATGTACGGGTCTCTTGTCCCCACCTTCTCCTGGCTTTGACACTGTGTCCATCCCTGACTCACTTTTCCAGTACTCTACTGTGCCCAGCAGTAAGGAGCTCTGCTCTGTAGGAGGACCTGGGGGACCCCCCCCATTTAATTAACAAGTTGGCACATGTTTCTGACTATGAGGAAACCTTGTGTTCTAAGTACAAGGCCAGAGAGGGCCCACTGATTGGGGAGTATGGTGGCTAATTTGACTGAATTAAAAACCATCTAGGAGCTGGGTATGATGGCGTATGCCTTTTATCCCAGCACTTGGGAGTCAGAGGCAGGAGTATCTCTGTGAGTTTGAGGCCAGCCTGGTCTACATAGTGAGTTTCAGACTAGCTGGGACTATAGGGAGACCCTGTCTCAAAAAGACCAAAGAAGGAAGGAAGGAGGGAAGGAAGGAAGGAAGGAAGGAAGGAAGGAAGGAAGGAAGGAAGGAAGGGAAGGAAGAACCAACTATCTACGGCTTTAGTGAGGCACGGCACCAGGGGCCTCTGTGAAGGAGTTTCAAGAGAGGATTAACTGAGGTGGGGGAGATCCGCTCTGAATGTAGGCAGCATCATCCCAAGGCTGGGGGTCCCACACTGAGTAGTAAAGGAAGAAGACTGGCTGAGCACCAGCCCTCTCTGCTTCCGGTTCACTGAGATGTGAACATGTGGCCTTGCACTCCCACCACCAGGCCTTCCCCACGTGATTTGCTGAATGAGCCCCTCCCCCTTTAAGTGGCTTCTCGCCAGATATTTGGCCACAACAATGATGGAAGAAACTGATTAAAGACAGGAGGCTGATCCAGGTCCTCACCCAACTTCTGTGGCACAGCGTTGTCCCCTGCCCAGCCAGGACACATCTGGGTCCAAGAGAGAGCAAAAGCTGAATGAGCTGACCTTGGAAATCCTTCTGGGTACAGGGTCAATATAGCAAGGCCTGGCTCTGTGGAGGCCAAAGAGCCCAGGGAGGTGGCTTTTTCTCCACCTGTCATTTGAACCCTCAGGGTTTGAAGCCTGAAGCTGGGCTGAGAGAGGAGATGGCTTCGCCCAGCAGAAGCAGGTGTCCGTGACATACAGAGTGTGGGTGCCAGGCAGATGCCAGCTGTGACAGCTATCGGGGCATGATGGGAGAGACACCCAGAGTGAGGGGTGTTGCTAGAATTCCTTTGGGGGCCTGTAATCAACATCTACCCCTCCTCCCTTGGTCCCAATGACAAACCAAGGGATGATTTAGCCAAATTGCAGTCTGGGAAACTGATGAGTTTATGGGTATTGTAGTTTTCACCAAAGCTTGGCTGCCAGCTACCCTACAGCCCTGTTCTAGCCCCTCCCCCAGGCCACATGCAATCAGAGCCAAATGGCCAATCACAGGTAGGGAGGTGGGGCTGGGCTTTCTGGGGAGCGCCCAAGAATCTCCCTGCCACTCACATGAAGAGTCAACATGCTCACCTCTGATGACCTTAGTCAAGCTGGTGGGTGCAGCCAAGCTTGGGAAGATGGCATCTGTTGGAGGCTAACTCCTAGACCACAAGGAGTTTGAGACCTTTGCAGAGACCTCAGACTCCAGCCAGGATAATAAGCACCGGGCTGGGGAATCAGCTCACTCATTAACGTGAATACTGGGCAAGTGTGAGGGTGAGTTCCATCCCCATCCCCAGCACCCACATAAAAAGCCGGGATACTGTATGCTTGTAATCCCAACCCTTAGGAGACAGAGAAAGGAAGATCCCTGGGCCTTGCTGGCCAGCTAGCCTCTCTTATTTGGAGACAACCAGGTTCTCAAAAAAAAAACCCAAAGTAAATAGGGCGTGGTGGCGCACGCCTTTAATCCCAGCACTCTGGAAGCAGAGGCAGGGGGATCTCTGTGAGTCTGAGGCCAACCAGATCTACATAGTGAGTTCCAGGCCAGTCAAAGCTACAAAAAACAAAACAAAACAAAAAGGAAAATGGAGGCACCTGAGGTTGACCTCTGGCCTCCACATGTATGTAGACATGTGTACATACATGTGCACACAAAGACTCACAGATACCACTGCATTACAGGGACCTCAGGCAGCAGCTGCTCTGCAAGTCAGGTCTGCCAACAGACGCAGCCTGGAGGGAGGCTTCCTCCAAGCCCTTCAGGGCCCTGACCAGCCGTTCCCACCACAGGGACACACAGGGCAACTGAACCTTCTCAGAGAATGGTGGCGGGGGAGGCCCACTCTGTGATTTACAGTACAGGCAAGATCTCACAGAAAAGGTTGCTTTAGACCCAAACTTTAAATTTACGCTTGTTCTAAAGAGCACACACTCGCAAGGATTTTCAATTTACAATATTACAAGAACAATTTCCTGGGGACTTAAACATTCTGAGTTTTGAATTACAGAAAGTAAAGAGGGAGAAGTTTCCAGCTGAAGACCGGAATAGATACCAACAGAAGGACACACAGAGCCGAGATGGGGTTTTATGGGCAGAACAGACTTCTTAGACCATTATCAAACGGCTCGAGATGAGTAGTTACTTTGAATATCCTAATTTCCAAGAAATTTGCGTCTCTTCTCCGAAACACTTTGCACTGTCAGAACACACGGGCACAAAAACACTTTACTACAAGCATGCTATTAAGCAAAAAAATTTTTTTCCTGTTCAATGGCTATAAATCTGCTGAGCCCAATACCAGCAAATGGATGGACCATCCTCCAAGATGTCCTGGAGTAGAAACTCCAGGTCCAGGGAATGTCTGGGAGTGTCTGAGCAGGGTCTCACTTCCGGGGGTGGGGTTCTGGGCAAGGAGACAGGCAGGGTGTTTTGGTGTGAATGTGAAATGCTGCCCCCTTCCCCCAGGCCTTAGGACTGTTCCAGAAAAATCAGATAGTTGCTGGGCTTCCTCTGTGGCTTAATGCACTCTTTGGCTCCCTGCAAGAGAAGGGGGGCGGGGTGCTCTAGAAACTCACCAGCCAGACCTTGCATGCAGGAAGTACCCCTCCTCCTAGGGACAAGACTGCCTGAGAGGGAGCCAGAGGGCCTCTGGCCTCAGAGTGAGTGACAGCCTCGACCTGTGTCTCTGCCTCAGGAGAAACCCAGCGTCTAACTGCTGGGCTGTAAATTGCTACCTCAGCTCAGTGATATGTAGTAAGGCAGAGATGCACAGTTCCTAACCCCTCAGTTCCCTGCCTTTGTATGCTACCCATAGACAGATGCATATGTGCATGTGCACACACACACACATATAAACACACAAAACATGCTCATACACACCTGAACATTTTGTTCATGTTTTAGTGAAAAACTGGAACTATCTGAATACCCACCCATAGGAGAAGGACTACTGAAAATGTATTGCAAATAATGGAATATTATGCCACCAGGTAAAATGAACAAATGAAGGCTACACGTCTTAAGAGGGACACAGCTCAAACACAAAGGTGGGTGAGAAGAGTGCATTGTCACTGGTCTTGGTACCTGTGCTGGTCAACTGGACACACCTGGGAAGAGGGAACCTCAACTGAGGCATTTCCTCCATCGGATTGACCTGCGGCCATGTCGGTGAGACATTTTCTTAATTTCTAACTGATGTGGAAGGGCTCAGCCCACTGTGGGTGGTGCCATCCCCAGGCAGGTGGTCCTGGCTTGTATAGGAAAGAAGGCTAAGCACAAACCAGGGGAGCAAGTCAGTAAGCAGCGTTCCTCCCTGGTCTGTGCTTCAGCTCCTGCCTCCAGGTTCCTGCCCTGACTTCCTGCACTGATTTCCCTCAGTGATAGGCTATCGTTTGGAAGAGCAATATGAAATGAACCCCCTCTCCCTGAGTCGCTTTCATCATGATGTGTATCACAGCAATAGAAAGCTAACTACAGCAGTACAGTACACCTGTGATTCGAACACTGAAGAGGCTGAGGCAGGAGGACCAACAGTTCCAGTCCAGCTTGGGCTACATAGTGACATCATCTGAAACACACACGGGGCTGGAGAGATGGCTCCACAGTTGACAGCACTGGCTGCTCTTGCAGAGGACCTGGGTTTGGTTCCCAGAACCCACGTCGTGGATAACAATCATCTCTAACTCCAGTTCCAGGGATCCACGGCCCTTTTACAGCCTCTAAGGGCACTGTGCACACAGGTGCACTTATATACACGCAGGCAATACACTCAAACATACAAAAAAAAAATCAAACTATACACTGCTGAATGTAGCAAAAAATGCCATTTCTATAAAATTCAAAAGCACCCAAGACAGGACAATGCGTTGCTTGTGAGGATGGTTGTGTGCGGTCTCCATCCTGCCTGGACGGGCGGTGCTAACCGTAAGAGCGGCCCTGCAGGATGAGCTGACCGCCAGGCTGAGGGAGATGCTACCTCGCTGGACTCTTAGGTCAGGTGACCGCGCGTGTCTGGGCCTCGGGTTTGTTATGTTTCCAACTACTTTTTCATGTGCTTGAAGTATTTCATTAATAGCAAGCATGGTGACACATGCGTCTAATTCCAGCACAAGTAGGCCGATCTCTGTGTTTGAGGCCACAGAAACAGTTCATCAAAAAGCAACATCTTGGTGGGTAAAGTGTTTGCCTCACAAACATGAGGATCTGCGTTCAATCCCCAGAACCAACACAAAATACCAGGCACGGTGGTGCCTGTAATCCCAGCACTGAGGAGGCAGAAGTGTTCTTCTGGGGTGTGTAGCTTCTGCTGAATTACCCTCTTCCGGTAAATAAACTCCGCCCACACTCATGCCGGCAACCCTCTTAGACTCAGAGGGCCCCTAAACAAAGCAAAATGTGAAAACAGGCAGGGGACTTGCTGGGAATAGGAAGGAACTGGGGGGGGGGGTGACCAAAATAGATCATGTAGGTGTATGAAATTGTTAAAGAATAAAGAAATAAGGCCGGCGTGGTGGCGCACGCCTTTAATTCCAGCACTCGGGAGGCAGAGGCAGGCGGATCTCTGTGAGTTCAAGGCCAGACTGGTCTACATAGTGAGTTCCAGGCCAGCTGGGGCTACAGGGACACCCTGTCTCAAAAAGACCAAAAAGAAAAAGAATAAAGAAATAAAACATTTCAAAGACAGAAGGAAGACGGGGAAGGAGGAAAGGAGGGAGGGAGGGGGAGGAAATACCATTTACCAGGGACTGGAGAGAGAGAGGAGCCTGGAGCTGTTGTTTGGTGGGAACAGCGTGGTGGACATGCCAACACCACAGAGCTGTGTGCTTTTTTTTTTTTTTTTTTTTTTAATGTTAGTATATTGCCTGCATGTAGGTAAGTGCACCCGCGTGGTACAGTGCCCATGGAGGACAGAAGAGGCTGTCAGATCCCCACGGACTGGAATTACAGACAGTTGTTAGCTGCCATATGGGTGCTGGGATTCGAACCTAGGTCTTCCGGTGCTGTTAAGAACAGCCAGTGTTCTTAACTGCTGAGCCATCTCTCCAGCCTCAGAGCTGTGTGCTTTAAAACAATTTAACATGTCCTTTTGATGCTCTGACATTTCAACCTCTAAGAAAAACAAAAGGTACAAATGTGGGTGAATCTTCGGGCGGCTTTAAGTTGGTGCTTTTATATGCACCGGGGATATTTTCTGGAATTATTGGAAATTTCAGAATATATTAGATAAAACACTAATACACACACAGAAAGACACTCAGTGAATAAATGACCCAGTGGTTTGCAGTTATTCCTCGGGTCAAGGTGACCCAGAAGAGCCAGGCAGAGGTTTTTATATTTTCTTGACTCTGAGGACTTCAGGCCTCAGAAGATGAATTACTGCTCCTTCCTGATCCAAGATAATCAGAGAGAGAGCGAGAGAGTGAGAGTGAGAGCAAGAGAGAGAGAGAGAGATGCAGCTTTGCGCTTCTCTGGAGAGTGCAGGGCACAGAGCTCAGCTACCGTCCCCATGGAACAGGGTGACACAGGCAGATTGGTTAAGAAACTTAACAAAGGGCAACCCAGGTGTGTAGGGGTCAGCGCAGCGGCAGTGAGGGGACAGGCTTCTGAAGTGATCTCTCCATGGGGTTGTAGACTTTGGAGGCAATGGGGAGGCCTGTGCAAAGATAGACAGACAGGGGCAGGCAGTCTGCAGTGAGGATGCAGGGCCTGCTGCCTGGGTCACAGGGCTTCTGTGCAGTCACAGGGCAGAAACACGGGCACAGCCTGCCCGGATGCTGAGCCACATCTACTTGGGTGGAGAAGTGAGATCAGGCTATACTGAGGGTGGATCCATGTATGTTGTAAGGTAGGCAGACCCCAGTCAGGGGTGCTGGGCAGGCCTCCACCCTCCACCAGGCCCTGGAAGAAGGGGGCTGGGGCCCTGGAGGACAAAACCTCACAAAAATCACACGTTAGTTTGAAATGGAACTGAGGCCATTGTCGCCTGAGAGCAGCATGCGTTTGCAGGGCAAAGTGGACACTGGGTTTGGTGTAGAGGCCAGAGACCCCTCCGAGAAGTGATGCCTGAGTCAGCTGAAGAGGAGAAGCAGGAGAGCTCCCAGGAGAAGGAATAGTGCTTGCCAAGGTCCTGTGGCAGGCTGGAGCCTGGGGCATTCTGGGAATCACCGAAGTGTAGGTCAGAACAAAGGGTGTGGAGAGGGAAGTATGGCCCTGTCTTAGTTGCTTTTCTCTCACTGCTGGGGTCAAATGCCTGACAGGTAAAGAGAGAAAGGACTATTCTGGCCCATGGTTCAAGGGGACCCAGTTCACCATGGCAAAGAAGGCGAGGTGGCTGGTGTTCTGGTTAGCTTTCTGTTGCGGTGATAAAAACACTGACCAGGCTGGCAAGATGGCTCAGCGGTTAAAAGCACTGGCTGTTCTTGCAGAAGATCCAGGTTTGATTCCCAGCACCCACATGGCAGCTAACAACCGTCTGTAACTACAGTTCCAGAGGATCCAACACCCTCTTCTGACCTCCACTGGCATTGCACGACTCAGGTGCACTTACACACATGCAGGCAATACACTCACACACATAAAATAAAAATGATAAATAAAATATTGTAAAAATACTGTCCAAAATCAACTTGGGGAGGAAAGGACTTAGTCACCTTCAGCTTACAGTTCATCATGGAGGGAAACCCAGGCAGGAATTCAGGGCAGGAACCTGGAGGCAGGAGCTGGAGCACGGGCCATGGAGGAATGCTGCTTACTGGCTTGCTTCTCTGGCCTGTGCTCAGCCTGCTTTCTTATACAACACAGGCCCACCTGCCCAGGGGTGGCACCACCCACAGTGGGCTGGGCCCTCCCACATCACTCAGCAACCAAGAAAATGTCCCCCCCCCAGTTGGGCATGATGGTGCACACCTTTAATCCTAGCACTTGTGAGGCAGAGCCAGGTGGATCTCTGTGAATTTGAAGCCAGCCTGGTCTACATAGTGAGATCCAGGCCAGATGGGGATACAGGGAGATCCTGTCTCAAAAATGCCCAAAAAGGTAAAAGAAAACACCCCCACAGCATGGCCACAGGCCAGTCCAATGGAGACAATTCCTCAGCCGAGGTTCCCTCCACCTAGGTGTAGTAAGTTGACAGGTGAAGCATCCAACACAGTGGTTACACTGCATCTGCAATCAGGGGGCAGAGAGAGAGGAACACTGGTGCTCGGATCTCTGTCTCCTTATTTTATTTTATTTATTTTATTTTGGGCATCAGATCCCCTGGAACTGAAGTTATAGATGGTTGTTAGCTGCCATGTGAATGCTAGGAACTGAACCCCGGTCCTCTGCAAGAGCAGCCAGTGCTCTTACCTGCTGAGCCATCTCTCCAGCCCCTTCTCCTTTTTATTGGTTTAGGACCACAGACCATGAAATGGTGCCACCCACATTTAGGGTGGGTCTTTCCACCTCCGCTAACCTAATCTAGACAATCCCTCACAGACGTGGCCAGAGAGTCATCTCCTAGGTGATTTTAGGCCCTGACACTATTAACCATCATGCATCCTTAAGTAAAAGATGCCCTGTTATTTATCACAGTCAGCTTACCTCTTTGGATACCTGCCATGACCCATGACTCCTAGACATGACTCTCCAGCTCACCCCCTCCCAGCCGGATTGCCACCAATGGTCTACTTGAGCTTTCCTCTGCACTACTGAAAGGACCAACCCCGACTCTTCCAGGGGCCTCCCCTCTACAGGAATGACAGATGCTCATCCAGCCAGCTGGATAACTGATGTGCCACCCTGTTCTCACTGCTCCTTCTTGGGCTGCAGACACCACTCTAACCAAACCCTTGCCAACAGCCAGAAGGGCCTGGAAGATTTTTTCAATGACCAGGTGGAACAGAAGCACGAGCCTTGCTCTGAGCTTCATCAAGTTGGGACTAACTCTGTGATGCAGTTTAGGGGCTGGTGTTCTGCCCAAATCAGCCAGGGGCTCATATCACATGCATCTGTGACATTCCTGCCCCACACCAAAAGTTAAGTAATGCAGAGTTATGACCCACAAAGGGATAGTGAGGGATGCCGACTGCCTACATCCCTAGAGCTGGTTCCCCAGGGCTCTGGAAAGTTGACCAGGGAGATGGTGCCTGTGATGTCCCATATGACAGGGAGTTTAGTTCCCCCAGGGACCTGACCCTGCAAGGTGTTCTGCACTCTGCACTCCAGGATACTGGTCACCAAACAAAGGTCACAAGGACGTGTTCAGGCAGTGCTGGCCACATCCTCTTTACCTCACTCCCGAGGCAGCCCATGGTTTCTCTGGGACTCCAAGCCAGGAGTGCATCAAGGCTGTGTATCAAGGCTGCTGAGGTACAGTGTTCCTGCTCCTATTTCTGAATCCTCTGGGCCTTGAGAGCCAGTCACTCAGTTCTGTGGCCAGTGTCTTCCACTGCCTATTTCTTTGGCCTCTTTCAGAGCAGAGCGCCATGGCCATCCAGTGGACACGTGCATGGCCTCAGCAGGCCTCCAGGATCCTCTGGCCTCCTCCATCTCTTTACCTTTTCCATAAGAACCACACCATTCACTGAGGACAGCCACTTATAGTGGGTTCTCCAGGCTCCTTGGATGCCCCTTTGCCCAGCAAGACCTGCTAGTCCCCGTCACAGCAGTATCCCACCACAATGCCTGGAGAGAATGACTTTGGTCTATATGTCCCTGAGAAAGGGCCTCTAAGTATCATGAAAGCTGGGCAGGGACCTAAGGAAAGCAAAGTGCAGAGCGGTCCAGCTACTAGGTGCACTTTAACTTGGGGTCTATGACCCCTGGCAGTGTCCCTTGCAAGAGGCAAGTGATGTGATGGTTAGTTCTCTGGATCAACTTGACAGGGCCCTTGATGTTGGGATGGGGGCACAGCCAGGCAGCTAGCCAACCCATTTCTGAGGCATCTGCTCCCAGAAGTTTGGGTGGACAGAGCCCCACAGGGGTCCTCCAGGGTACGTGGTTCCCCCATCCCATAGAGCAGAGGACAGGGGAAGGCCTGATTGCTTGAGCTAGGGATCCGGACCTATGCTCTGTGCTCCTGGTTCTTGGGTCTCAGACCCAGACTAAAGGGCAGACCATGTACTCCAACCATGGGGGCTTTGACACAGCCACCAGCTTCCCTGGATCCTTAGCAGACTCAGAGTGTTGCTGTGATACAACACTGACCAAAAGCTACTCAGGGAGGAAAGGGTTTATTTGGCTTATATGTCCACATCACAGTGCATCATTGAGGGAAATCAGGGCAGGAACTCAAGCAGGAACCTGGAGGCAGGAGCCGTTACTGACCTGCTTCCCCTGGCTTGCTCAGTTATTTTTTCTTCTACAACCCAGGCCCACCTTTCTAGGGATGGCACCACCCACAGCAGGCTGGGCTCTCCTATATCAATTAACAGTGAAGAAAATGCCTCACAGACACGGCCATAGGCCAGGGTGATGGAGGAAATTCCTCAGCTGGGGGTCTCTCTTCTTAGGTGACTCTAATTTTTATCAAGTTGATAAAAACCACCCAGCACACAGAGGTAGATGACAGAGGGAGCTATAAAGATATAAAGACACTTAGTAGATGATAGATTAGATGATTGATGAATTAATGGATAGATAGAAAGTAGATGATAAATGATTGGTTAATTGATAGATGATTGATTGATTGATTGATTGATTGATTGATGATAGATGATAGATGGGCAGACAGGTGCACATTTTCCTATGGCTAACTTCAGGTCGCTGTGATTGGATTGATAGCTGCGCAGCATTATTCTGGCTGTCCATTATGATGTTTCCGGAAGAGCTGGACTCTTAACTCAGTGAGCCAGTAGGGAAGATTGGTCCTCACCTAACATGGACAGTACCATTCAAATGGTTTTGGACCAAATAGGACAAGAAGGCATCAGAACCCCAGGTTCTCCGAGACTTACATGGACACCCCTCCATCCCACCACGATCCCACTGACAGTGAAGTTGATGCCTCCCTGGTTCTGAGGCCTTTGAACTTGAAGCCAGTCATGTGAATAGCTTTCCTGGTTCTATAGCTTGGCTGATCATGGGGCTTACTTGGCAGTCTCCATAGTCACATGAGCCAAGTCCCCTAATAACTCCCTCCTGTGTCTCTTTACAGCTCCTGTTGGTGGAGTTCCTCAGGAGAACCCTGGCTAATATGGGGGAACGGTCATGTAGCCCCTGACATTGCAGGTGGAAAGAGGGCTGCCATGATCCAGGTCCTTAACACAGTGCCACAGGCTGGGGAGTTAGAGAGAGAGGGTCATTTTGGCTTGCGAGTCTGGCCCAAAATGGAGAAGAGACACACAGTGATGGTCTCTTGTGCCAGAGTCCTGAGTTGGCTCAGGACTTCGAGGGAAAAAGTCAGGGAGCACACGTGACACCTACCCAAAGTGGCCTTTCATTTTCAGATGAAGTTTCGCTGTTTCCCATGCTGATTTCAAACTCAAGAGTTCAAAATAGCCGGCCGTGGTGGCGCACACCTGTAGTCCCAGCACTTGGGAGGCAGAGGCAGGTGGATCTCTGTGAGTTCAAGGCCAGCCTGGTTTACATAGTGAGTTCCAGGCCAGCTGGGGCTGCACGGGGACCCTGTCTCAAAAAGAGTTCCAAATACACTGTGTGTCTGCTGTGTGACAGGTGCTAGTCTAGATGTTGGGGACACACCCACGGTCAAAGCAGCCAGGATCCCCACTCTTGTGGAACTCACAGTCTAGTGGGGGAGATGGACATCGAACAATAAATGCCATAACTAACTCTCCTACTATGCCAGCAGGTGGTGTGTGCCATGCTATTGGAAAAAGACAAAGATGATCAGCCCAAGAGAGCTAAAGGGCAGTCAGGAGGGAAGTTTTAAGTAGGACAGTGTATTAGTCACTTTTCTGTCACTGTGACAGAAACACTGACCCAAGCAAGTTATAGAAGGAAGAATTTATTTGAGCTTACGGTTCCAGGGGAATCACAGTCTGTCATGGCAGGGAGGCATGGTGGATGAGGTGGCTGGAACAGGAGCAGAAGCTAAGCTCTACATCTTCCAGCAGGCACAGGAAGCAAGAGAGCAACCAGAGATCTGGCAAGGCTTAAGAACTCTCTAAGCCCACCCCCAATGATGTGCTTCTTCCAGGATAGCCACACCTTCTAAAACCTCCCAAAACAGCACCATCATCTGGGGACAAAATGTCCAAACACTTGGAGGCTATGGGGGATATTGTCATTCAAACCACCACAGACAGTAAAGGTCAATATCATCAAGCAGGTCCCGCATAACAAAGAGTTGCGGATGAAGGGGTAAACCATATATATAGTAGCTAAAATGCACTCCCAGTTCAAGGAAGTCATGCAAAGGTCCTGCGGTAGGAGGAATGGCCGGTAAACAACAAGGAGACAGGTAGGAAGTGTGTCTTTTCCTTTGCTTTGGGTGACCCAATGAGTTGCATTAGAGTTGCTTACAGGAGCCTGGGCATCTTGCCAGTCGCTACACCACTAAAGAAAATGTCTCTCCCTTAGCAACCGTTAACTGAATATAGATACTCAGGGAAGGGTGGAGCCTCATGAACTCCTTCCTCCTCCCTGATGGAATGTTGAGGAGCCTGGGTGTGTGTTGGTCTTGGACAGGTAACCACAGCTGTAGTGAGTTCCTGAGCCCAACAGCCATGTCATGCCCAGAAGACTGCATTTCCCAGCACTCCTCCACATCCTCTTCCTGCCCCCTCTTCCATGCTGTTCCCTGAGCCTTTGAGGGCGTGCTATCAACGTCCCCTTTAGGGACTTAAAGTCACTTGTACTTTCAGCATTTTGACCAGTTATGAGCCACTGCACTGTCTGCTGCCCACTAAAAAGAAGCGTCTCTGACCAGGGTTGACAGTTACACTAATCTCCAGGCATAAACGTAAATATTTAGAAGATAAACTTGGGTTTTTTTCCTTTTAAAAAAATTTTTGTAAAAAAAAAATTTGTGAGGCTGGAGAGATGGCTCAGCGGTCAAGAACACTGGCTGCTCTTGCAGAAGACCCAGATTCAAATCCCAGCACCCACATGGCAGCTAACAACTGTCCATAACTCCAGTTCCAGGGGATCTGACAGCCTCTTCTGTCCTCTGCGGGCATTGCACAACACGGGTGTGCTTACCTATATGCAGGCAATACACGCGTACACATAAAAATAATAAAATATATATTTTTAAATTTTGTTATTTTATGTGTACGAGTGTTTTGGCTGCATGTATGTAAGTGTGTCATGTGTGTGCAACATGGAAGAGAGGGAGTCAGAGCCCCTAGAGCTGGTGAGCCGCCATGTGGGAGCTGGGAACCCAACACAGGTCTTCTGGAAGAATAAGAAGTTCTCTGAACCACTAAGCCATCTCTCCTGCCCTTGGCCACCACACCTGGCTCTTAATCAATATTTTTAAAATTAATTAATTTTATTTTACGTGCTGCATGCCTGTTAAGTGCGTGTGTGCATGCAGTGCTCATGAAGGACAAAAGAGGGCACTGGATCCCCTGGAACTGGATTTACAAATGGTTGTTAACCACCATGTGGGTGCTGGGAACTGAACCCAGAGCAGGAAGTATTCTTAATTGCTGAGCCATCCCTTTAGCCCCTAATCAATATTTTTTAAAACTTGGGAGTTGTTGTTGCTGTTGCTTTTCGTTTTGAGTTGGGTTTCATTTGTTTGTTTGTTTGTTTTTCAGTCTTTTTTAGACAGGATCTTCCAGGCCCCAGCTGGCCTGGAACTCACTATGTAAACCAGGCTGGCCTCGATCTCACAGAGATCTGCCTGCCTCTGCCTTCCAAGTGCTCAGACTAAAGGTGTGCACCACCACGACTGACTTAAAACTTGTCTTTAAAAGTAGACACTTCAGGGCCAACAAGAGAATTGGCTGTTCTTACAAAGGATATGGGTTCGATTCCCAGCACCCACATGATAGCTATCAACCATCTTTAACTCCAGTTCCAGAGGATCTAACGCCCTCTTCTGACTTCTTTGGGCATTGCAAGACACAGGTGCACTTATATACATGCAGGCAATACACTCGTACCATAAAATAAAAATAGTAAATGTTCTAGTTTGTTTCTCTATTGCTGGACAGGCCCCATATGGGGGGTAAGGGTCGGGGAGAAGTCTGTGACTCTTAAGGCCCAAGAGAGCCAGAAACTGTGACCGCAACAAATTAAATTCAAATCAAAAGCAAAGAATATTGGCTGCTGCACGAGCTAAGGACAGAACTAATCAGTGTTTTGGGGGCTTCCAGACATCTGGGAGACAAGGGATCAGGACATCTTCCTGTCCCCCGGAGTTAGGATTTTGGAGAATGAGTGAACTTCTGCGTGAAGGTGGCCGCTGCATGTCTGTGTTTGGTCCTCTTTGTCTGACTGGGCATTTTGCCTCTTCATGTTTCGCTTTTGTCTGGTGGATCTGTGTCTTCTGGTATGCTTGTAAGTTTTGTTGCAGACATGCGACCCAGACCAAGCATGGCCAAAACTCCTCTGGGATGCATACTGCGTCATCTTTAGGAATCCCAAGAGACAGATTTAAAATGTCTCCCAGAAAACTGGCCAAACATAGGGTTGTTCGACCCCCGGCTGCCTGGAGTGTCTGGCGGGAGGTTAAGGGTGATCATGGTCACCTTGCTTGGTTCCCTTATATCAAGCGCTGGTTGTCCCCACACCCTGTGCTGCACCCTGAAGCTAGAATTTTTCTGTTAAAATTCTCTAATAACTTATTTATTTGGCGGGCATGCAGAGATTGTTCTATAGGTGCATTGAATTTGGCTTCTAAACATGTGAACTTTATCGTGCTGTCTTTCCCCAGGGCATTTGAGGCTGCAAACCGCTTGCCTCTTAGACAAAAGAAAAAAAAAAAAAAGGTTTTTAAAAGCCATTTCATTTCTGAACTTTTTCTCAGGCTTTGGTGGGGAGGGGGATGGAGAACATTCAGAGGGCTTGGAATTTGGATCCCAGGCCCTGTTGGGCACCAAGCAAGCAGTGCTCAGACCACGGGGTCCTGAGGTGGCTGCTTTTCTAACTAGATCTAAGCTTTTTTTTTTTTTTTTGAAGCATTTTAAAGCATTTTAAGTTTCAGTGTACATGGAAAGTCACAAGCCATGCACAGGTGAGACGTGTGCTCTCAGAGTAACAACACAGTGCTGTGTGTGCTGGATGCAGCTCCCCATTTCATCTGCTGTCTTCACGAGTTTCTGTTCCCGCAACAGCTTGCATCTAGGAAGGACAAGATCCAGAGGATGTTGCTTCATAGTCACAGCTGCAGTGGGTGGTGAGAGACATGGACCCCTTTGCTTTGCCTTCCTATTTGGGGCCTACATATCTGAGGGTGGGGTCTAGGACGGCTCATCAAGATGTCTTACACAAAATGGAGGTGCAGGCTATTACAGAAGAAACATAATGCCCAACCTCTCCTTTCCTTTTCTGGCCTCTTTATGAAAATGTAGGTTCTGGGGGCTGGAGAGATGGCTCGGCAGATGAGAACACTGACTGTTCTTGCAGAAGCCCCTGGGTTCAAATCCCACCACCCACATGGTAGCTAATAGCTGTCCGTAGCTCCAGTTCCAGGGGATCCAACAGTTTCTTCTGTCGTCCTCAGGCATTGCACGACACAGCTGCACTTAGCTACATGCAGGCAATACACTCATACACATAAAAGAAAAATAATAAATAATTTAAAAAAAAAAAAAAAAGAAAGAAAATGTAGGCTCTGGGGCCCAGGAGTCGGAGGATAAGACCTGCTCCATTGCCCAGACTCTTGCTCCTGCTCCCCACCCAGAGGCAGCCTAGCCAGCCCCACACACCCCTTACCAGACAATAGGAGAACAGTCTGTGGGGGTCATTTTTCCCCTTCCACCGTGTGAGCCCTGGGAATCAAACTCAGATACTCAGCCTTGGCAGCAAGCACCTTTATCTGCTGAGCTTTCTCGCTGGCCCAGAAGCTAGGAAGTCCTTGAAAGTTTCCTATCTTCTCTGGCACAGTTTAACTGTGCTTATCACCATAAAGGAGACCTTAAGGAAATTTCCTTCCAAAAGAACCGGATTCCACTGGAATGTCCCCCCAGGCTCTGTGCTAGGAGCTGCTCCAGCCCAGCTCTAAGCCCCATTTCTAGTTTTTTGTTTTGTTTTGTTTTTGTTTATTTATTTTTTAGACTAGGTCTCCTCTAGCCCAGGCTGGCCTAGAACTTGCTATGTAGCCAAGGATGACCTTGAACTCCTGATTCTCCTACCTTCACTTCTCAAGTGCTGGGATCATAGGTATGAGCCACTGCTCCCTGCTTGCGTGGTGCTGAGGATTAAACCCAGGGCTTTTCCTGCACGCTAGGTAGGTACTCTACCCTCTGAGCTCCAGCACCAACCTCATATTTCCATTTTGATCCCAAACTTTCCTCTATGAAAACCTGGCAACGGGCTTCCGTGAGTTGCTGCATCCCTAGCCACAGGTAAAGACAGTTGGTCCCAAAGCTCTTGGCCCTGTGCCTTTGAGAACCCACGCTAGAGGGAGAGTGGGAACCTCCCTGTACCCCCAATCTGTCCTTTCCAGCTTCATTGGTCACCAACAACCTGTGGTGTATTCTCCCACTGTGCACCTATTCCTGTCATTGTGCATAGACGTGTGTCTATTTTTATCCTCGTTCCCTATGTCCCCTGATTCTGCCATTCCCTGCCCCCATGGGTCACTCAGGTCCTCAGTGGGCACTCATTGTGAACAGGTGATCAAAGCGTGTCTTGGCAGCTTAGAGATTATAGCTGGCCTGCCCTGGGGTTTTTCTTTTAAAGTCTAATAAAATTGTCCTAGAGCTTCACACACACACACACACACACACACACACACACACACACACACACAATGTCTTGTCCCCCCCAGGGAAAGGTGAAGAGGCGACTCTTTCTGTCTTTCATCAGAACCTTCTTGGCTTTTCCTGCCCTCCTCTGCAGTGAACTGGGGACCAAGAGAGCTCCCAAAGCTGTCACCAGGTTTCCCTTTGAGGAAAAAGCCAACGAGGGCATTTGTTGCAAGGCTATGACCTACTTTTCCTGAAGCTATGACTTTATGAAAGGTCCAAGAGGTGGCCGGGCCAGCAACCCTCATCGTGGCAGATCAGCCAGGAGCCTACACCAGATAGAGGGTCACAGACTTCAGGAGGGGGCACTAATATGTCCCTACACTGGGCAAGATGGTCCCACACAACCCAGCATCCTCCAATGCTGTGTAACTTCCTGGATGGGGGACTGAGGGGGAGGCTCATTAAACTCCAGAGCTGAAGGGACTTACAGGGCCAAGAAGCTCAGATACTTTGAAGACCCTGGAGGCCCTGCCCCAATATTGTATAAGCAGGAAACAGTCGCTGGGAAGAGGAGCCTGCTACGGCTGCCTGCGAGTCCACAGGCGGCCCAGAGGTGCCACTCTCAGGAATGGTCACCCACGCTGGGTGGGCTTTTTGGTGATACAGCTGCCTTTGAGTTCCCCTGCTCCTGTAAGCAGCCCCTCATCCATCATCCTGTTGGTAAACCCAATAAACTCACTGGGTCACTAAGCTAAACTGGGGTGGAGCCGTTTCTTTGGTCTGTCAGCAGTGAGGTAAATAGATGCTCGTTCATGTCTCCCCAGAAAAAGCCATACAACAGGTCAATTTGTCTATCTGCCTATCTATCATCTATCTATCTATCTATCTATCTATCTATCTATCTGTCTGTCATCTATCTATCTATCTATCTATCTGTCTGTCTGTCTGTCTATCATCTATCTATCTATCTATCTATCTGTCTGTCTGTCTGTCTATCATCTATCTATCTATCTATCTATCTGTCTGTCTGTCTGTCTATCATCTATCTATCTATCTATCTATCTGTCTGTCTGTCTGTCTATCATCTATCTATCTATCTATCTATCTGTCTGTCTGTCTGTCTATCATCTATCTATCTATCTATCTATCTGTCTGTCTGTCTGTCTATCATCTATCTATCTATCTATCTGTCTGTCTGTCTATCATCTATCTATCTATCTATCATCTATCTATCTATCTATCTATCTATCTATCTATCTATCTATCATCTATCT
>NW_008342925.1:686589-690922 GCF_000622305.1 Nannospalax galili
TCTGTCTGTCTGTCTATCATCTATCTATCTATCTGTCTGTCTGTCTATCATCTATCTATCTATCTGTCTGTCTCTCTGTCTGTCTATCATCTATCTATCTGTCTGTCTGTCTGTCTGTCTATCTATCATCTATCTATCTAATCATCTATCATTTTGATTTTTTTTGAGGCACAGTCTCATTCTGTAGCCCAAGATAGACTCAAACTCATATCAACTCTCCTTCCTTGGCTGCTGAGTGCTGAAATTTCAGGCATGAACCACCATGCCCAGCTCAGCAGTAGGAACAGAATCATTATAGGCTGGCAAGACGGTTCACTGGGTAAAGGTGCTTGCTGCAAAGACTGATGACCTGAGTTCAATTCCCCAGGGCATAGTGGAGGGAGAGAACTGACTCCCAAAAGTTGTCCTCTGACCTTCACATATACACACATGCCCACATACATATACATACGCACAATAAATTAATTTAATTTAAATTGTTATATATTACATTGTTTAAAATGTTAAAATCTAACCAAGTATAATAGTATGCCCATAGTCCCAGCTCATCAGGAGGCTGAGGCAGGAGAACCACCACAAGTTCAAGTCCAGCCTGGTCTATATGTCAAGTTCTAGGCCAGCCAGGACTATAATAGCAAGACCCTGTCTCAAAAGACAAAAGTTAAAGTCTAATAATTTCAAAATTAAAACCTTATTGTAACCAGTCAGCACCAAAAACGTCACATCATTTTCATTAAATTATTTATTTTGGGGATGAGAGAGATAATAGTTTGTTCTGATTTTTACTAAGAGCTGGTCACCTATTTGGAAGACCATGTTGTCTAATGGAATTATGTCTGGGCATCTGCCCATTAAAATGCAGGTCATTTTATTTACATTGTCTTTCTTGGGCTGGGATACAGTTCAGTGTAGACAGTGTGATTAACATGGGTACAGCCCTGTGGTCTATCCTCAGCACCCCCTATGCATACCAAAACAGCCCTCTCTTATTATTGTCAGGCAATTGCGTTGAGGTTTAAAAATATATCTCCTAGCCGAATGTGATGGCTCATACCTGACATCCAGCACTGGGGAGGCTGAGGCAGGACGACTGCCAGGAATTCAAGACTAGCCTAGGCTATGTGGTGAAGTCTAGGGCAGCTTGAACTGCCACGTGAGACCCTGTCTCATAAAAACAAAAGCAACAAATAAAATTCCAAAGGCTGGGGAGATGGCTTAGCTGGTAAAGTGCTTGTCACACAGCCTGAGGACCTCAGTTTGATCCCTAATACACACATAAAAAGCCAAGCACTATGGTATGATCTTGTCACCAGCACTGGGGAGACAGAGAGAGGCAGATTCCTGAGGTTCACTGGCTGCCCAGCCTAGCCTAATCAGTGAGCTCCAAGTCCTAGTGAGAGACCCTGTCTCACAAAACCCTGTCTCCCAAGGAGTGACACAGGAGATGGATCACTGGCATCTGAACACATGCATACATGAACACACACACACACACACACACACACACACACACACACGTACTCACCCTCCATCCCAAGAAACAATAAAATAAAAATAAATGTCTCTGGATTTTATTGGGGACAGTTAGGAAAATCAGGCATAATTTTTCTTGTGAAATGGACTTGTGGGAGCTGGTACCTCAGGCCTGGTGTTGAAACAGCCCAGAGCCCAGTGGAATTCATTTCTCACCTGACCCTGATGGCTCACACCAGGCATTCTCTGGTTCTGCTCACCCCTCCAGACTGTGCTCCCTTCAAAGTAACTCTTGGGTGGCGACCAAGACTTTGTTCCCTGAGATGCCAGCTCAGTTTCCAGGACTGTAAGGGACTAAATCCCTGATAAACAAACAGGGCCACTGAGAGGTAATAAAGACTGCACGAAGCCAGGTGTGGTGGCACACGCCTTTAATCCCAACACTTGGAAGGCAGAGGCAGATGGATCTCTGTGACTTCAAGGCCAGCCTGGTCTAAAAAAAAAAAATTAAATTAAAATTTTAAAAAAGGTGACATGCTTTCTACTGCTTCTTGGTCTCAGGAAGAAAGGTCTTATTTTTACTCCAACAGGGCCCCTTCAGCTGATCTGCTTAGAGTCATGTAGACTTGGACACCTCATCATTGAAGCCATAAGCCTATCAGTCTCTTTTTTTATTTTTTTAGTATTTTTTATTTATTATTTTTATTTTATGTGTATGCATGTATTGCCTGCATGTAGGTAAGTGCACCCATGCGATGCAATGCCCGTGGAGGACAGAAGAGACTATCAGATCCCCTGGAACTGGAGTTACGGACAGTTGTTAGCTGCCGTGTTGGAGCTGGAATTCAAATGTGGGTCTTCTGCAAGAACAGTTAAGTGTTCTTAACTACTGAGCAATCTTTCCAGCCCCGTCTTTTTTGATTTTTAATGACTTGTTTTTGTTTTCACAAATGTTTTGATTGCAGGTATACTTATTGGTGTGTGTGCTTGTGTATAGTGCAGGAAAAGTTAGGAGGAGAACGACAGAGCAGCCATGTTGGTGCTGGGAGTCGAACCTGGGTCCTCTGGAAGAGCAGCAAGTGCTCTTATCCCCTGAGCCACTTCTCCAGTCTAGAGCCTTCTTTTCTTTCTTTAAATTGACCAATCCGAAGTTAGGGGAAGGGAAACCACTAAAATCCGTAAAACCCAGGCACTCCCCAGAGAACATGGATTCTCTGTTTCTAGGTGCGGTCTCCACTCCACTGTGGAGAGCTTTTTCTTTCTCTGACTGTGTCTATACGTGATTCTTTTATGCGTATCGATGCAATTCTTTATCTGCCAATAGAAGTTTCTTTTTGCTCTCTGCTGGTCTCAGATTTTTTCCCATCTTCTAATTCTTTAATTGGCTGAGAAATCAAACCCAGCAACACTCCTAGACAGAAAACAGTCCAGCTGCAACAGATCCACGTGGTCTAAGCGGGGGGCATGTGGGCCAGGGCCGGAGATTTTTCTGGGCCATCCAGGTGACTCAAAGTAAGATGAGACTCCCTTGTCTCACCTGCAGCACAGGGTGGATGATGGGTTTTCGGGTTCCCATCCCTTCCATGAACTCATATCTTTGTCCCTCTAACCTCCAGGGACTATGGAAAAGAAGGCTCATCTCTTTAGCCATTAGTATGGTCAGCTTTCACTGTCTACATTGTGTTGGTCTGTGGGCATGACTGTGAGGGACTGTCTTAATTAAGTTAACTGATTTGGGAAGACCCAGCCCACTGTGAGTGGCACCACTCCCTAAGCCAGGGGTCCTGAATTGTGTACCAGTAGAGAAACTGGGCTGAGCACAAGCGAGTGACAATGTGTGAGTTCATTTCTCTCTGCTCTTCTGCGGGTGTGATGTGACCAGCTGTTTGAAGTTACTGCCTTCACTTCCCCACAGCGATGGACTGTGATGGAATGGATGGAATGTGAAATCCTAAACTGAAAAAAACCTCTCCCCCGACCTAAGCTGCTTTTGGTCAACAGAAAGACTAGGACAGCCTCTTTCTGGTGGGAAAATATCCTCAGGACAAAGTGGCACCATCATAGATAGAATCCCACGGGTCCCTCGGGTCCCTCGCAGGCTCAGTGGTGCCATTTGGGGAGGTTGTAGAACCTTTGAACGTGGGGCCTAATTGACAGACGCAGGCCCCTAGGGGGCAGGCCTGTAACGGTTATGCCCATCTCCCATTCTGGTCTAGCCCTCTGCTTCCTGATCCACCAGGATGTGGAGGAAGCACCACTCCACACTCCTACCGCCATGAACTCTGTTCTGCCTTCATCCCTGTGATGGAGTTATTTCATGAGCCAAAAGAAATCTTTCTTCCCTTAAGTTATTTCTGTTGAGAATTTTGTCACAGGCTCTGAGCAGTGGGGGAACAGCAGCGACGGCACGGCAGGCCAGTTATGAAGCTCAAACATGCAAAATACAGAGAATGGAAGGCAGAGGTTGCACCATGCAAGAAACACAGACAAGATGGAGAAAATGGAAACAAAACCTACATTACATTATAATTGTAAAGATGAACCAGTCTCTTTAAAAATATTTATTTTAGGGGGCTGGAGACATGGCTCAGCGGTTAAGAGAACTGGTTGCTCTTGCAGAGGACCTGGGTTGGGTTCCCGGCATCCACATGGCAGTTAACAACCATCTATAACTCCAGTTTTAGGGAATCTGACTCTCTCTTCTGACCTCTGCAGGCGTTGCACACATGTGGTGCACCTACAGACATGCAGGTAAAATATACACATAAAATATTTTAAAGTATTTATTTATTTATTTATTTATTTATTTATTTATTTATTTAGTCTTTTTGAGACAGGGTCTCCCTGTAGCCACAGCTGT
>NW_008342925.1:691327-735358 GCF_000622305.1 Nannospalax galili
GTGATAGTACATTAAGTCTGTTATACTAATAGGATGCAAAGTCTGTTATGCTAATAAGGTATCCTACTTGCTGTGCTGTGACTGGACCACTACCCCATATAAGCTTGTGCCTTCCTGCAATAAACCAGACCTGTGTCACTGAACCTGGTTTCCTGTGTCTGAATGCGGCTCTGCTGACACAGCAGCGATAATCAGCGGTAGGCGAACAGAAGAGCTGCCTCAGCCCAGGGCAGGCTAAGCAGCCTCAGCTCAGGGTGACACCTGGTTTCCTGTGTCTGAATGCGGTAATCAGAGGCAGCGGTAGGCGAACAGAAGAGCTGCCTCAGCACTGGGTGAGCAGAAGAGCTGCCTCAGCCCAGGGCAGGCTAAGCAGCCTCAGCTCAGGGTGATCGGAGGAGCAGCCTCAATTCCCGTGAGAACAGAAGAGCAACCACTGCTGGTGGTGACCGCAACTGTGTAGACCAGGCTGGCCTTGAACTCACAGAGATTCACCTGCCTCTGCCTTCCAAGTGCTGGGATTGAAGGTGTGCGCCACCATGCCCAGCAAGTATTTATTTTTATTTTATGTGTATGAGTGTTTTCCTGCATGTCTGTAGGTGTGCCATGTTTGCCTGGTGCCTGCTGAGGCAAGAAAAGGGTAAGAATCCCCAGAACTGCAGTTATGGATGGTTGTTAGCTGCCATGTGGATGCTGGGAACTGAACCCAGATTCTCTGCAAGAGCAGCCAGTGCTCTTAACTGCTGAGCCATCTCTCCAGGATCCCAATCTTTTTGTTTTAGTATGTGTGTGTGTGCGTGCACGCGTGCCCCTGAGTAGCCCAGAGGACAGCATCAGATCTCCTGGAGCTGGATTACAGGCAGTTGTAAGCCACCTGATGTGAGTGCTGGGAACTGAACTTGGGTCCTCTGGAAGAGCAGGAAGGGCCCTTAAGATCATGAAGACCTCTCTCCAGTCCCTGAAGTTTTCAGCCTTCGTGGACAGATTGGGAAATGAATACAGATACAGATGTGTGCATACATACATGTTTACAATAGCTTTGTCCACTGAGAAGGTCTGGGTACAGCAACCTGAGAGACAGTGAACAGGTGCCACACAGAGCATGCTTGCTTAGAGCGAGAGCAAGAGAGAAAGAGAGAGCATGAAGGTAGGAAGGGGACATGTTGCATGTTGGAGAGTGTCCTGCTGGAATGGGAGGGGTAGATATGTTCAAGATACATTGTGTACATGTATGAGATTGTCAAAGAATAGATAAAAGATATTAAAAACATACTTGAAATACTACATAAAGTTACTTGCAGGCCATGTGCATTAGGTTACATGACACATAAATGAATTTCCAGTTTAGACTTGGATTCTGTCCATTCTGAAAAGATCTCATTGTATACATGCAATAGTCTTAAGTCCAAAATACAAAACATTTCTGGTCTTGGGCATTCCAGATATGGAATACTGTCATGATTGGCTTTGGCTGTCAACCTGACACACCTGGGTAGAGGGAACTTCAGTTAAAGAATCGTCTCTATCAGATTGGCCTGTGGCCATGTTGGTGAGGCATTTTCTTGATGTTGAGCGATGTGGAGGGCCCAGCCCACTGTGGGAGGTGCCACCTCCAGGCAGAGGGGACTGGGCTGTATAAGAAAGCAGGCCAACCACAGGCCAAGGGAGCAAGCCCAGAGGCTGAGTTCCTCTGTGGTCTCTGCTTCGGCTCCTGCCTCCAGGTTCCTGTCCTGAGTTCCTACCCTGGCTTCCCTCAAAGGCTGGACTGTCACTCAAAAGTGGAGGGTAAACTAAACCCTTTCCTCCCCAAGTTGGTTTTGGCCAGGATGTTTTATCACAGCAACAGGAAGTGAGTAGGACAGATTCTCAGCCTGTATGCACAACAAAATATAAGTATATCACAATTAAAATCCTCATGTTAATAGAAATCTAGACATTTTTTCAGCATGTGTATGTGTGTGGTGTATGTGTGTGTCTACATGTCCACATGTGTGTGGATGCCCGTGTGTGTACAGGTATGCATGTGTGTGTGCAGGTATGCACACGTATGTGTTGTGTGGATTCCTGTCTGTGGAGGCTGCAAATTGATGTGAGGTGTCTTTGTCCAACACTCTCCACTTTATTTATTGAGTCAGGATCTCTCAATTGAACCCAGAGCTACCAATTCAACCAGCGCGTTCTGGAGATCATCTGTCTCTATCTCCAGTGGGCTGGGGTCACAGGCAGCCATTATCCCATCCCAGCTTTTGAGACAGAGTCTCACCATGTACCCCTGGCTGGTCTGAAACTTGTATGTGGACTAGGCTGGACTTGAACTCATAGAGATCTGCCTGTCTCTGCCTCCTGAGTGCTAGGATTAAAGGTGTGTGCTACCAAGCCTGGGGCCTTCCCAGCTTTCATTTGAGTTCTGGGGATCTGAATCCTTGGGGCTAGAGAGATTGCTCAGTGGTTAGAGCACTGACTGCTCTTGCAGAGGACCTAGGTTCGGTCCCACGTGTGGATCACAACTTCTGTAAGTCCAGTTCTAGGACATCCCATGCCCTCTTCTGGCCTCCACAGGGACAGGCATGCATGTGATGTGCATATGTACATGCAGGCAAAACACTCATATACATAAAAATAAATAAATAAGCTGGAGCGATGACTCAGCAGTTAAGAGCACTGGCTGCTCTTGCAGAGGACCTGGGTCTGATTCCCAGCTAACAGCCATCCCTAAGTCCAGTTTCAACGGATCCAGCGCCCTCTTCTGGTCTCCACAGGCACCAGATACACACATAGTGCATAACACTCGTACACATGAAAATAAATAAATAGAATAGAATAAACAAGAAAATTTTGAGAGAGAGAGAGAGAGAGACTGTGTCTGTGTGTCAGTCTCTGTACCTGGCCTCAGACTTGTGGGACTCGTCCTGTCTTAGCCTCCATTGTGCAGGCCACAACCTGGCTGCATCTTTTCCTGCCACAAGGATATTTCTGTGTATACGTGTAGCTGCACATGTATGTACAGGTACATATAGAGGCCAGATGCCAACCTTGAGCGTCCTTCTTCAAGTTCTGTCCACCTTGTTTTGCAAGACAGGGTCTCTCCCTGGGACCTGGGACTCAACAGTGAGCCCCAGGGACCCTCCTGCCTCCACGTCCCGGCACTGGGATTCCAAGGGCATGCTGCCACACCCAGCTTTTTCCATGGGTTCTGGGAACCAAGCTCAAGTCATCATACATTTGTGGCAAGCACTTTACTGACAGCTAGCTCTTCAGTCCCTGGCCTGGGGGTACTTTAAGTAAGGGTTTTATGGCCATATTCTTCAAACATCCAAAACAATCAGGATTAATAGAGACAACCCAAAAGTGCTTACACCTTTGAAATTAAGAGACATGTTCCTATCTTCTACTTAGAATAATTTTAGATAGCGATGGCACGAAACCTTGAAAACAATGAAAAAGAATCCATTTCATCCTCCAGATCTATAGGAATCCTCAAAAAGTGCTACTCAGAAGAAATATCATTTACTTTAAAATGCTTTATGAAGGGTAAAAGAACTAATATTGCATTCATCACACGCAACCTTCAAAGGAAAACAAGATTCTCTAAGCAACTGGGAAGGGGAGAGGCCGGGAAGGCAGGGCGGAGCAGGAGTCTGCCCGCATCCCAGAGACTCCAGAGAAGGGCAGTGCTCCGAAGGACTCTGGGATGGCAGGCACACGGTGGTTGTCAGGTGGGGATCCAAGGGACAACATTTGGATGACTTGTGAAGTAGCCAGGCTTGGGATGGGACAGCTGATGGATGGCCAGCCATTCTGGATGAGTGAGGCTCCTTCCCGCTCAGTCGGGATCTTCAAGTTGTTTTTTCAGAAGGTCATGTCAATAACATGTCAGAGCCACAGGGTGGGACAGGCTGTTGCTGACCAGAAGTAGACACACAACAGACAGGGTAGGAGAGTCAGAGAGATGCAGGCCTGGGCACTTGTCTGAGCAGTGTGTGTGTGTGCGTGTGTGTGTGTGTGTGTGTGTATTTGTGTGGTGTATGTGGTGTGTGTAGTGTGTACATTTGTGTGGTATGTGGGGTGTATGGCATGTGTAGTGTGATATGTTTGTGGTGTTTTTGCTGTGTGCATTTGTGGTGTGGTGTGTGTGGTGTGCATATGGTGTGGTATGTGTGGTATGTACATGGCGTGTGTATCCTATGTGTAGTGGGGTATGTGTATAGTGAATGCATGGTGTGTAGTATGGGCATGGTGTGTAGTGTGTGTGTGTGGTATGTGGTAGGGGTGTGGTATATGTGGTATATTTGTGGTGTGTATATATGTGTGTTTGCATTGTGTGTTGTGTTTATGTAGTATGTATTGTATTGTTGTGTATTGTGTTGTGGATGTGCCACATTGTGCCTGTGTTGTATACATGCATGTTGTGTGTATAGTGTGTGTTGTGTTGTGCATGTTGTCTATGTTGTATTGTGTGTGTTGCCTGTGTTGTGTTATGTGCATAGTGTACATGTGTTGTGTGTTATGTTGTGTGCATGTGTGTTGTATGTGTATGTTGTGTGAAGTCTGTGTTGTCTATGTTGTGTACATGTGTGTTGTGTTCTATTTGCATGTGTGTTTGTTGTGTCATAGGTATTGCATTGTATGCATGTGTGTTATGTGTATAGTGTGTGTTGTGTGTGTTGCATTGTATATTTGTATTGTGTGCTGTATGTGTATTGGGTGTTCTATATGTTGTCTGTTGTATGCATGTGTTATGTGCATGTATGTTAGGTGTGTTGTGATGTGTATGTTGTCTGTGTTATATGTGTTATGCTGTGTGCATGTATGTTGTTTGTGTTGTGTGCATGTGTGTTGTGTTATGTGTGTTGTGTTATGTGCATGTATGTTGTGTGTTATGTGCATGTGTGTTTTGTGTATGTGTCGTTTGTGTTGTGTTGTTACATTGTGTCTGTTGTGTATGTATTATGTGTATAGTGTGTGTTGTGTGTGTAGTGTGTGTGTTTGTATAGTGTGCCATATGTATTATGTGTTGTATTATGTGTTGTGTTGTGTGTGTTGTTATGTGTAATGTGCTATATATGTGTTGTGTGTGATGTGTGTATTGTGTGAGATGTGGTAAGTGGTGAGGTGTGTGTTGTGTTTGTTGTGTATGTGTTGTGTGGTGTGTGTATGTGTGTTGTGTGAGTTGTGGTGTATGGTGTGGTATATGAGAGAGGGAGCGGGAAAGAGAGAAGGAGAGAGGACTAGGTTATGGGTAGTTTGGAGAGAAGCCACAGCCTAGCCACACTCCGGAAAGGCACCTGTGGAACAGCTCCACTGGGATGTAGTCAGTGTCGTGGAGCAGTGTTAGGGATGTCCTTACCTGCCACTGTGAAGCCAACATGTGAAATCAAGGAAACAAGGCTACCATCCCAGTGAAACCCACAGGGGAAAAGTGTCCCTTGAGTCTGAGGCTCCCCCAAGTGGTCGATCATGACAGAGGCCCCTGCATGTCCCAGAGACTCATTCATTCTAGAGAAGTAGCCCAAACCCCACTTTTGCTGGAGACAGGGATGACTTCACACTGAAGCCCCTGTCCCTCGTGGCACCCACAGTGAGTCCTGCCATCCATTTGTGGGTCTGTTCATGCAGTGTGTGCCCCTGCAGGACAGGGTCCTGGGGATTCCTACCCACCCAGCCCCTACCCACCTGAGCTGGTGTTCAGCTGCAGGAGAGAAGCCATTCAACTGTGACTTGTACAGTATTTCTTAAAAGTCACTGTTTAGGGCCAGGTGTGGTGGCACATGCCTTTAACCCCAGCACTTGGGAGGCAGAGGCAGGCAGATCTCTGTGAGTTCAAGGCCAGCCTGGTCTACATAGTAAGTTCCAGGACAGCTAGGGCTACAGGAAGACCCTGTCTCAAAAAGACCAAAAAAAAAAAAAATTCACTGTTTATTTGCACGGGGGCGGGGTGTACCACTGTGTGTGCATTTGGAGGTCAGAGGACAACTTGCAGGAGTCAGTTCTCTCCTTCCACCATGTGGGTCCCAGGGATCAAGCCCAATGGTAAGCGCCTTTACCCAGAGCCATCTCACCAGCACAAGTGACTTGGTGCAATATTTTTTAAAATATTTTTTAAATTATTATTATTTCATGTGTATGATTGTATTGCCTGCATGTAGGTAAGTGCACCCGTGTTGTGCAATGCCCGTGAAGGACAGAAGAGGCCCCGGAACTAGAGTTATGGACAGTTGTCAGCTGCCACATGGGTGCTGGGATTCGAACCCAGGTCTTTTGCAAAAACAACCAGTGTTCCTGACCTCTGAGCCATCTCTCCAGCCCCTGGTACAGTATTTTCAAGGTGCGGAAGCACGTCGCCTGTGGAGGAGAACAATGAGATTTCAAGAAAAAGAGCTTTCCACAGCTTTTGCATGCCGCAGTCCCAAGGTCCGCTACTTCTCTGTGTTGTCGTGGGGATTGGTTGGTGGGGATCTGTTAAGAGTGTGGCCAGAGACCCGGGGACATAACTCAGGGTGGAGTGCTTACCTGAAACACATGAGGCTCTGGACCCATCCCCAGACCCAGTGTGGCCCAGGCTACAGAACAGAAAGGATCCAGGCTGTGGCATATAAACTTGGAGGGGGGCGGCAAACATTCCAAAATCTCTCTGTTTGTTTCTGGTCAGTGGCAAGGAGACTGTGTGTGAACTGATGAGGCACCAACCTGGGCAGCCATTCTAGGACCACAGATCTGACGTCTTGGGATTTAGACCTCCGCCAGTTCATGCTATTGGCAGAAGTGACATTCTGTAAAGTCACCCCAACACTGAGCCACAGCTCTGGAGCCTAGAGTCTTCTGAGCCTCTGATCACAATACTTGGTCAATCCATCAACACACAGCTATCTTTTTATATGGGTTTCTGTTTAAAACCTCATTTGAAATTGATGATTGGGTCATTGACATTGAACTCCAGACAACAGCCCCGTTATTCACGTCTGGATGAAGCCAGGAGACACAGCACCACCTTCCTGTCCTCAGGGGTACCACTGCATGCTGAAACGCAGCCGAAGTGGGGACCATTTAAACAACAAAGTCACCGAGAAAAGTCACAAAAATGCAAAAAAAAAAAAAAGGAAGCAGTTGAGGAGATGGCTCACAGGTAAAGCCCTTGCTGCACATGCCTGAAGATCAGTGTTTGGATCCAGCATTCACATAAAATGCCAGATGGGCAAAGTCACCTATAACCCCAGGCAGAGGCAGGGTGCCAGGAGCAAGCAGAATTGGTGGGCTCCGGGTTCACTGAGAGACCCTTCCTCAGTATTTAAGGTAGAAAGTAATTCAGAAGGACACCTGAGATTGACCTTTAGCCGCCACATGCAAACACACACACACACACACACACACACACACACACACACGAAAACAAAAAAAGTCAAGTATGGTACAAGCCTGTAATCCCAGTACCTGAGAGGTGAAGGCAGGAGAATCAGTTCAAGGCCAGCCTGGGCTACATAGAGGCCAGCCTGGGCTATGTCAGACCCTGTCTCAAAAAGTAGGGGGTGAAGGAAAAGGATTGAAAGGAAGAAGAGGGGGAGAAACCAGAAGAGGAGGGGGAAGGAGGGAAGGAGGGAGGAAAGAGGGGAGGGAAGAAGGGCTAAAGGAGGAACTGGACAAATTGTGAGAGGCTATACGTTTATAATGTAGGAGGTGAAACAAAAAACAGGGTCCCAGGGACAGCATCTCAGGCAATGCAAATATTTTGCCCTGTGTGCATGTCCACAGGTGACCTGAAAGGCCCTGCCTCCCAAATTGACTATGGGTTTACACACAATTGGAGCCCATAAGCAACTTTGCAAACCTAGAACCTGTGAGTGTTGCACCGGCCAGCCTCTGCTGGGGCGCTGTCACCTGCTAGCTCTGTCTGTCTGGGCCTCAGAGCCTCTTGCTGCTGGTGGATCCCAGGATACCAGATCAACTGGTATCTGTCTACATGCAGGTGATCTTTAATCCCAGGTCTCACTTTGATTTTCTCTCTAATGAGAAAAGTAATAAAAGGGGGGCCCAGAGTTCACCCGTGGCACCCGTGTTTATCCGCATTCAAGAGCAAGACTGTGGGTGTGGGTCCCCAGTCACTTGAGGAGGGGTGTCATTGCATGCTGGTGCAGGGCAGAGAGGGCTCCCAACCAGGTCCCTCCAGCTCCTCATTCCTCCTTCCTGATCTTGTGGGTGATGGCTGAGGCCATTCCTCAGAGCAAGACTAGACATAACATATATCAGATCCATTGCAAAGTGGAGGCATGGAGCCCCCTTCTTGAAAGTAAGATATCTTTTCGTGAGACCTCACTGCCACACGTGTGCCCACAGAGCCCTGGGGACATGGCGTTGGCCTTTCACACTCATTCTTTTGAGGAACTAGTGTGGAGAATTTACATAACCAGGACCAGACCCCTTCCCTCTGTTACATCCAGATTTGAAGCAAACAGCACAAGGGGCTCATGAAGCCCCTCGCTCTTCCTGCTGGGGGAGGGGGAGTTATTTTGCCCAGTGCTGTGGCCACTGGTGCATCACCCATACCCTGGCAAATAATCCACAGCCACACTCATGTGAGTAACTCTACTTTAATTCAGTGGGATCAGGTTAGAGAGATGGCTTAGTGGTTAAGAACACTATCTGCTCCTGTAGAGGACCTGGGTTCAGTTCCCAGCACCTACATGGTGGCTCACAGCCATCTGTAACTCCAGTTCCAGGGATCTGATGCCCTCTTTGGCCTCACAGGCTCCACATACAGGTGGTACATTTACATACATGCAGGCAAAACACTCATACACATAAAGTAAAAATAAATAAAATATAACAAAAAATTTAAACTCAAAAGGGCTACAAAAAATAAATAAATAAAAATTAAATAAAGAGGGGCCAGTAAGATTGCTCAGTAGGTAAAAGCACTTGCTGCATAAACCTGATGACCTGATTTAATCCCCGGAACCCATAAAAAGCAGGATTCAGTGTCCCCTCATCTGTGTTCCCAGGACCCCAGAGGCAAGATGAGAGGCAGAGACAGAGAAGAGAAGCTCACAGGACAGCTAGCCTAGACCAGGCAGTGCAGAAGAAATAAAAGAGACCCTGCTTCAGCAAGGTGGAAGGAGAGAACCAACTCCTGAAAGCTACCTCTGGCCTGCACATGTGTGTCCTGGCATGTCATGTGCATGCCCACACTCACAGAGATCACATACCCCCAAACACATACACACTAGAAAATAAAAATATATTCTTTAAGCAATTTAAGATAGAAATAAATAACTACCCACCAAATAGCTACTCCTGAGATATTGGGGACCCTCCCCTCCCAGGGGCCCTAGGATAGGGGTTAAATGCTGCCACACACTGTTAAATACTACGGAATATTGCTAATTCTGTGCCGATCTTGTTATAGCTTTATTGTAAACACCCTTTTTATTTTATTTATTTTTATCTTATGTGTTTTAGTGTTTTGCCTTTATGTATATAAGCACACCATGTGCATGCAATGCCCACGGAGGTCAGAAGAGGGTATCAGATCCCCTGGAAATGGAGTCACAGACAGTTGTGCACTGCCACATGGGTGCTGGGGACTGAACCCAGGTCCTCTGCAAGAGCAGCCAGTGCTCTTAACAGCTGAGTCATCTCTCTAGTCCTATAAACACCTTTTTGAGTGACACTCTGGTGAGTGGGCCATGTGCAGGGCCTTCCCCGTCTGATGCCCTGCAGCCCTGCCCTGGAAACCCTCTTGTTGCTGTCAACCTGGCTCTTTCGGACACTTCACAATCACCATGAGGTCACTCTAATAGCTATAAAGAACAGCTACACCCACAGCTGAAGACAGACTCCAGCAGGCCTGGTCTGGCCTTGCCTTGGAAAGCTGCACTCTAAGCCAGTTAGGCTTCCGTGAACTCTGAAAAAACCTGCAGCCATTTTTACCCAGCAGTTTCTCTAGCGGCCCAGCAAAAGGCTGTGATTGGTGCAGATCACCATCCTTCATTTGCATGAGGGACTGCAATGTAATTGGTACAAATGTGGTTGTTCATTTGCATAAGGACCTGTGTTTTTTAAGGCTCAAAATTCCCAACATGAGTCCTTCTAGCTTACTCATAATTCCTCTCCAGGCACAGTAAAAAGGCCCTCCTGGGCCTTGCTAACAGTATCTTGCAAGAGGGAGGACTGGAGTTCCATTCCCAGAACCCACATGATAAAGCCAGAAATGGTGGTAAGTGCTTATGATCCCAGTGTTGGGGAGGCTGAGACAGGTACATTCTTGGGCTCACCGGCCACTGGTGAGCTCCAGGCCAGTGACAGACCCTGTCTTAAAAGCCAAAGTGGATCACTCCGAAGGAACAACATCCAAGGACAAAAATGATATCTTTATCACGTGCCCCAGAGATTCTCGGGGGGGGGGCAAGGAGCCCCACCCCACCCTGGGCTTTGGCTGCTTCCCAGGACTGACCATCCAGGGTTGACTTTACCCATTATCCTTTCTTGCACTAGATCTTTTTGGATCATCTTGGGAAGCACAGCATGGAGGGGAAGAGCCCAAAGCTTCCCGAGTAGCTGAGGAGGGATACTGCTGAGGGGTCGGGATGGGCAGTGTGTGTGACACACAGGAGCAGCCTGGGGTCAGCAGTGGGGCAAGAGAGGCGGAGAAGGAGGGAAGACACAAAACAATCAAATTTAGCAAAATGTTTCCACAGCGGGTTGTGGCCTGCGTGCTCGTTCTCTCTTAGCAGAAGGTGAAGGGGGATAAAGTGGAGAAGGCAGGGGCTGGAAGGTTGGGTTTGGTTGGGTTTTGTGTTTGTGTTTGACACAGGGTCTCTTGAAGCCCAGCTGTCCTCAAACTTGCTATGCAGTGGACAATGCCCTCAAACCTCTGATCCTCCTGCCCCTACCTCTCAAGTGCTGGGATGACAGATGTGTCTTCTAGAGACAAGATCTGGCCTTGAATATGAGAACATCCTTCCTCTGCCTTCCCCACACTGTCATTTAAAAAATGGAGTTTTCACAAAATAGAATTCTGTTGTGTTTCATGCCGATGACATGGATGCTATGTTGAGTACTCGCAAGGAGCCCCACCCCACCCTGGGCTTTGGCTGCTTCCCAGGACTGACCATCCAGGGTTGACTTTACCCATTATCCTTTCTTGCACTAGATCTTTTTGGATCATCTTGGGAAGCACAGCATGGAGGGGAAGAGCCCAAAGCTTCCCGAGTAGCTGAGGAGGGATACTGCTGAGGGGTCGGGATGGGCAGTGTGTGTGACACACGGGAGCAGCCTGGGGTCAGCAGTGGGGCAAGAGAGGCGGAGAAGGAGGGAAGACACAAAACAATCAAATTTAGCAAAATGTTTCCACAGCGGGTTGTGGCCTGCGTGCTCGTTCTCTCTTAGCAGAAGGTGAAGGGGGATAAAGTGGAGAAGGCAGGGGCTGGAAGGTTGGGTTTGGTTGGGTTTTGTGTTTGTGTTTGACACAGGGTCTCTTGAAGCCCAGCTGTCCTCAAACTTGCTATGCAGTGGACAATGCCCTCAAACCTCTGATCCTCCTGCCCCTACCTCTCAAGTGCTGGGATGACAGATGTGTCTTCTAGAGACAAGATCTGGCCTTGAATATGAGAACATCCTTCCTCTGCCTTCCCCACACTGTCATTTAAAAAATGGAGTTTTCACAAAATAGAATTCTGTTGTGTTTCATGCCGATGACATGGATGCTATGTTGAGTACTCGTGCTGGGTACTCTTGCTGGGTATTCGTCTCCTTGCTGTGACAAAGCAAATTAAGGAAAGAAGGATTCGTTTCGGCTCACAGTTCCCGGGGTCAGTCTGTCATGGTGGGGAAACTGTGGTGGTAGGAGCGTTAGGTCACAGCGCGTGCACCGATGGGATGGTGCACCCCATGGGATTAACCTCTCTGGGAATTCCCTCACAGACACACCCAGCCTGCATCTCCTAGTTGATTCCAAATCCAGGCACATTGACCATTGGAGCCAACCATCTTCCAAACAGAGCAAAAAATTTAAGGAGGCACTCAGTGTTAAAGCCAACCCCAAATTTGCATGGCCCTAAGTTAGGGCTTCCTTAAATGTTAAGCCTTGAAGGACTTTCCAGCCTCACCCTGGTTTTCACCCAAGTAGAAACTTGCCTTTTCTTTGTCTCTGTGGATCCAGAGCACAGGGAGACAGAATGACTTAACTGTGAGTGAGTTTCCACTGCACTGGATTTCAGAATAGCATGGCCTCTGCCTGGGAGGCTGCTGGATAGCTTTAGTGTCAACTTGACACACCTGGGTTGAGGGAGCCTCAATTGGGGAATTGACTTCGTTGGACTGGCCTGTGGCCATGTCTGCAGGGCATCTTCCTGATGAGTGATGTGGGAGGGCCCAGCCCACTGTGGGTGGTGCCACCCCTGGGCAGGTGGGCCTGTGTTGCATAAGAAAGCAGGCTGAGCAGGGGCCAGGGGAGCAAACCAGTAAGCAGCGCTCCTCCACGGCCTGTGCTCCAGCTCCTGCCTCCAGGTTCCTGCCCTGAGTTCCTACCTTGGGCTCCCTGATGAACTGCGACCTGGGAGTTGTAAGCTGAATAAACCCTTTCCTCCCCAATTTGGTAGTGGTCAGAGTATTTTGCCACAGCAATGAAGAACAAATTAGGACAGAGGCTCTGTGTGGAGTCCATGTGGCCAAGGTTTAACACAGGCTCCAGCCTGCTTTGCCAGAAAGCTATTCGCCAAGGTTGTGGGGGCAAGGTCTGCGTACAAAACTCACCTCTGTCCTAGCAATAAGCAGTTGAAAATGAAAAAAAGTTTAAGTTTTTATTATTACATTTATTATTTATTTTGTGGGGGGAGGGGTGTGCACATGCCGCTGGGCACATGTCGAGATCACAAGGCAACTTGTGGGAGTTGGTTTTCTCTTTTCACCACACATGTCCCAGGGATCCAACTCAGGTCATCATCAGGGCGTCAGGCTTGTACCACCTTGTACCCCACAATTTTTTTAATGTCATTTATAAATCAGGTGTGGTGGTACATGTCTTTAGTCCTCACACTCAAGAGGCAGAAACAGGCAGATCTCTATGTGATCAAGGCCTACCTGGTCTTCATAATGAGTTCCAGACCAGCTGAGACTACAGGGAGATCCTATCTCAAAAAGCCAAAAACAGGACTGGAGAGATGGCTCAATGGTTAAGAGCACTGGCTGCTCTTGCAAAGGACCTGGGTTCAATTTCCTGCACCCACATGGCAGCTAACAACCATCTGTAACTCCAGTTACAGGGGATCTGATGCCCTCTTCTGAGCTCTGTAGGCATTTCACGACATGGGTGCACTTACACACATGCAGGCAATACACTCATACACATAAAATAAAAATAAGAAAATATTTTTTAAAAGTCAAAAACAGGCCAGGCATGGTGGCGCACACCTTTGATCCCAGCACTTGGGAGGCAGAGGCAGGCGGATCTCTGTGAGTTCAAGGCCAGCCTGGTCTACATAGTGAGTTCCAGGACAGCTGGGGCTACAGAGAGACCCTGTCTCAAAAAGACCAAAAAAAAAAAAAAAGGTCAAAAACAAACAAAAAAACAATAAAAATGTAATTTACAGCATCAAGAATATATGAAGTTTGGGAGCTAGAAAAATGCCTCAGCAGTTAAAAGCACTGGCTGCTCCTGTAAAGGACCCAAGTTTGGTTCCCAGTACCCATATGACAACTCACAACTGCCTGTAACTCCAGCTCCAGGGGATCCAACTCTTTTGGTCTCCATGGGCACTACATTCATACACACACACAAATAAATAAATAAATAATATAAATATAAATAATTTTAGAGGAACGTGACATGCTTAGAGATTGTGGTGGTTTGAATGAAAATGTCCCCCATGAGCTCCGGGTATTGGGACACTTGGTTTCCAGTTGGTGGTGCTGTTTGGGGAGGTCATGGAACCTTTAGAAGATGTGGCCGTGCTAGAGGAAGAAGCAGGTCACTGAGGGCGGACTTTGAGGGTTCTTACTCCTTGTACTTTGTGTCACTCCACATCCTGTGCCTGCTTGAAGATGTGAACACTTGGCTTTCCGCTCCGGCCGCCTTTACCACCATGCCACCCCTGCCATGATGGACTCATCCCTGGCACCGTAAGCCAAATAAATTCTTCCTTTTATAATTTGCTTTGGTCATGGTATTTTATCACAGCAACAGAAAAGTAACTAATACAGGGATAAAATTAGCAAAATACATCAAGATGATCTATACCCTGGAAACCACTAAAACACCTCCGAAAGAAATTAATTTAAAAACACAGAATATGCTATGTTCATGAAGTGGGAATTCAGTATTCTACCTGGGTTGGGCTTAGGCTTAAGGTAAATCTCAGTCAAAAGTCTGGTAGAAAGCTAGGGAGATCACTCAGTGGTTAAGAGCTCTTACTATTCCTTGAAGGGACCCAAGTTCAGTTCCCAGCACCCACTTCAGGCAGGGGGCCCACAAATGCCTATAACTTCAGCTCCTGGGGGTCTGACACCCTCTGAGGACACCTGCACTCATGAGCGGATACACATACACATGATTTTAACAATAAAAGAAGTCAGAGAGGATCCTACACCCTTCCTCCGGAAAGAAGTAGGTTCCAGTCTGCTGCGTTCCCACCTCACCAGAAACTCCTAAAGTTCCTGTGGGATCAAAGTAGAATTTTAAAAGAACAGAATGGATGGAGAAGAGAAAACCTGTGGTGGTGTGAAGTCCCCGACGCCATATATGTCAAATTAGTATCTTCTGATAGACACGAATTTGTCATGAAAAGAGAACATTCGCTAACTCCAGGGACAATAAAAGCCTTGCTGAGTGGGCCGGGTCAGTTTGCTGAAGCAAAACCAATGGGGTCATTTCAGAGAGAGCCCTTCACATGTGCTCTTGGAAGTGTGCCTGTTTGTTACCTACAAGGCCGCTCCACTAACCGCTCCACTGAGATTCCTGAATTTCTTATTGTGCCTGAAATTGCACTGGAACTACTGATGGCTGCCAGCTTCCTAGATTATTAAATAAAATAAATTATAATAAGCTGTTAAGTTTTTCAGTATTTAAAAAAATAAATAAAATAAATCTTTAAAAAAGAAGTCTGTTAGACTTTTGTGTAAAAACGTATGTGATTCTGAAAGTTTTAAAATATTTTATTATTTTTATTTTATGTGTACGCATGCATTTTGTGTACGTGTATGCTGCCCGCGAGTGAAAGCACGCAAGTGTGCCCACGTCCTGTAATGCCCACAGAGGACAGAAGGCGGCGTCGGATTCCCCGGAACTGGAGTTACAACAGTGGTTAGCTGATGTGCAGATGCTGGGTTTCAAACCCTAGTCTTCTGCAAGAGCAGCCACTCTTAACCACTGAGCCATCACTCTAGCCCCCAGTGATTCCAAAAGTTTTACGGAAATATAAAGGTCCAAGAATTAGCAAAAAGCAATTTTGAAAAAGAACACATTTGAAAAATGTGTAACATTTAAATCTGATATTACATCTAACTTTTGTTGCTGTTTGTCTTTTTGTGACAGGGTCTCCCTGTAACCCCAGCTGGCCTGGAACTCACTATGTAGACCAGGGTGGACTCAGTCTTACAGAGATCCACCTGCTTCTGCCTCCCAAGTGCTGGGATTAAAGGCATGCGCCACCACTCTCTGCACATCTAGCATTTTGATGACAACACTTACAGCTACAGGGACCGACAGATGAGAGTAACCTAAAGGTAAGCCAATCAGCAAAACAAGACAGAGACTCCAGAGAGATTTAAGCCTGCAGGCTCAGTTGAGGGTGTACAAAGGTGCCAAAATAATTCAATGAGGAAAAGAGAGGCTATTCAGTGGAGTGCTGGGGCAATTATATATCCCTATGAAAACAAGAGGAAGGAAGAGAGGAGGAGGAGTGAGGAGGAAGAGAAGGGGGAAGAGGAGGAGGAGGAAGAGAAGGAAGAGGAGGCAAGAGGAGGAAGAGGAGGAGGAGGAAGAGGAGGAAGAAGAGGGAAGATGTAGCGCTGTAGAGACCTGGGATGCAGGGCCTTGTGATGAAACAGCAGAGGCTATGGGGACACATCTACTAGCCAAAAAGCACCTCCAGCAATGGCGCTGTGCGCTGGGACCCTGCTGACGCTGCATTTCTTCCACACTTCCAGTCTCTGGGTCTGAGAGTGTGTAAGTGACGGTTGTTTCAAGTCATCTTGTCTGTGCCACCTCGTCATAGCTGCCCTGGGAGTAAATACATCCCCTAAATCCATTTACACAGGCCAGGGAGGGACAAAAGGGCTTTCCGATGCCTCCAGCTGACTCGTGCTCACTCTCAGAGAGACCCTGACTGGTCCGCGGCTGCTCACCTCACACCTGGCACCGCAGGCCAAGTGCAGGGCCAGCGCTCGCAGTGTGGTTCCCTACACAGCGAGGTCCCCCAGGCTTGTGCCACCCCGCATGTGTGCCAGAAGGTAACACAGGGCTGCCAAGCCCTCTCCGCTCCCACAGCCCTCTCCCCTCTTGGATTGAGTTCATTGATCGTCCAAACCTAAGATCTCCAGGCCTAAATGAGAACCCTTGGATCTAATTAAAACCTTGCCAGCCACAAAGCTGGTGTCCTCCAGGGAGACGTCCCCCTGGGCACTCCTAAAGCCAGAGTCCTCCTTCCCGGACTCGGTGGTCAATACTCTCCTCCGGCTTTTTCTCCTTCATCCGAGCCGCCGAGTCACGTGTCTGACCTCCAGGTCTTGTCTGCCTGAGGTGATCAGTCCAATGGGATCCTCTTGCAACTCCATCTTTGTGCCCAGGTCTCCCCAAGAACCACGGAAGCCAGCCCAGCAGCTGGCAGACATCATAGGCGTCCGCTCATTAGCGCCCTGGTCCGGGCTGTGCGCAGATTCCAAGTCTGAAGTCTGTCTTTCAATCAAATTATTAGTGCCCAGAGCAAACGAAAATGGATTCGAATTTCACAGGCAAATTGGAGGTTACGGTTTTCCTATTTTAATCTGCATTCACTGTCTCCTTTGGAGATACCAGTAATTCAGAATCCATGTCTAATTCTTTCTTGTTTGTTTTTATTATTCAAGTTACTAGTCTCTCTCTCTCTCTCTCTCTCTCTGTGTGTGTGTGTGTGTGTGTGTGTGTGTACATGTTGCTGCAGATCGAACCCAGTGTCCCATGCATGCTAGGCAAGCAGTCTACTAACTGAGCCACATCCCCAGCCCATGCCTTTGGTTCACAGCTCACCCAGAACCTTCCCTGACAGCTGGGGCACCCTTATTTTTGTTTTGTTTTATTCTCCCTATAAGCAACAGCTGGCCTGGAGCTCACTATATAGACCAGGCTACCCTGGATCTCACAGAGAGATCCACCTGCCTCTGCTTCCTGAGTGCTGGGAGTAAAGATGTGCATCACCCCCCCTTGTTTTTGTAGACAAGGCCCATCCACACACTGGTGAAGAAAGCAGACTTGCAGATGGCTCTGGGTTCTCCAGCTCAACACTTCCTCCACCCCCTGCCCCACCGCCGGGACTCCTCAGGGAAGCTCGGGAATCAATCACTGTAGAAAAAGAGCTTCCAGAGTCACTGTCTGGAATCACTTTGGAAAAGGAGAACTCACCAGAATCTACCAACCAAGATCCCCCACATCAAATACTACTCCATTTTGGATAAGGAACTTCAGCATTCCTGGATACTGGACCCACAGGGGAACCAGTCACTCAAAGGCTGGCTACTGTGGAGCTATGGGGTTCCCACATCTCGGGAGCTGCTCCTGGCAGGCTTGGGCAGGAAGTGCAGTGTGGAGACAGGAAGGTGGCAAGCACAGGTTCCAACAGGGCAGGAAAGAGGAGCATAGCACCAGCTCCCTCCCATCCCTGTCAGAGGGACAGAGAGCTCCTGCAAAGACTGCCACATGACACCTGGTTGCCAGTCGGACCAGCCTGAGAGATGATGGAGCTCCCTGCTCACAAACAGGTGTCACGATGAAGTCAAGTTGCAGTGACCCAGAAAATGGACGTCTTAAGTCAGGTGCTAAGGACAGTCAGTTTGTCACACTCTGTAGGTTTGTAGTCTACTGTAGACGCAAAAAAGGCTTGGACTGACAGGATTCAGTGAGAAGGTTGGTGTGGGATAGCGAACTGACTCAGCAGGTAAAGACACTTGTTGCCAAGCCCATTAACCTGAGTTTGAGGCCCTGGACCCACATGGTGGAAGGGGAGAACTGACTTTCACAAGTTCTCCTCTGGCCTCCATGTACACAGCACACACAAACAAATAGCTGGGCGTGGTGACACACACCTTTAATCCCAGCACTCCGGAGGCAGAGGCAGGTGGATCTCTCTAAGTCCAAGGCCAGCCTGGACTACTAGAGAGTTTCAGGCCAGCCAGAGATACAGAGAGACCTTGTCTCAAAAAAGAAACAACAGGGGCTGGAGAGATGGCTCAGCAGCTAAGAGCACTGACTGCTCTTGCAGAGGACCCAAGTTCGAATCCCAGCACCCACTTGGTGGCTAACAACCATGTGTCCATAACGCCAGTCTGACACCCTCTTCTGACCTCCTCAGATACTGCATAACATGGGTGCATTTACATACATAAGGCAATACACTCATAGACATAAAATTAAAAACAATAAGTAAGGGGCTAGAGAGATGGCTCAGCAGTTAAGAGCACTGTCTGCTCTTGCAGAAGACTGGGGTTTGAATCCCAGCACCCACATGGCAGCTAACAACTGTCCGTAACTCTAGTTCCAGAGGATCTGACAGCCTCTTCTGACAGCCTCTTCTGTCCTCCAAGGATATTGCATGGGGATTGCACAACATGGGTGCACCCACATACATGCAAGCAATACATGCATACACACAAAATAAAAATAATAAATAAAGGGGCTGGAGAGATAGCTCAGCAGTTAAGAGCACTGACTGCTCTTGCAAAGGACCCAGGTTCGATTCCCAGCACCCACATGGTGGCTAACAACCATCCATAACTCCAGTTCCAGGGGAATCCAATGCCTTCTTCTGACCTCCATGGGCACTGCACAACATGAGTGCACTTACATGCAGGCAATACACTCATACACATAAAATAAAAATAATAAAAAAGTTTAAAAATATAAATAAATACAAAAAAGTTTCAGTGTTCTGATTTAAAAAAATAATATTCTAACTGAATAAGGCTAAATGAATACTGTAATTGAAAATGTATTTTAAATTTTTGTCATGAGTTTTTTTAAAAAAGAAGCTATTGCAAATTGTATCATTCCTGATTACACAGAACTTTGTGGGTGGTTTTAAATAAATTTTATACTTCTATTTTGTACCTGGTCGTCTAATTTTTCTTTGATATGACCAAACAGATCATGTTAAAATGCCAAATCTGGCCCGGCATGGTGGCGCACGCCTTTAATCCCAGAAGAGGCAAGCAGATCTCTGTGAGTTCAAGGACAGCTGGGGCTACAGGGAGACCCTGTCTCAAGAACCCCCCACCCCCCCCAAAAAGCTAAAAAGAAATAATAATAAATAAAATATTTTTTAAAAAAATAAAAACAACAAACAACAAAACAAAATATAATAAATGTAACAAAAAAATGAGACGGCTGGTACATCAGCCACACCTTTGAAAAGAAACAGATACTGTTAGCATTTTCCAGAGGAACAGAACCAATAGGATGTGTGTGTGATAAAAGCGGATTTATTGAACGGCCTTACACTACAGGTCCAGGGAGTCCAGCAGCAACTACTCGCTGTAGAGGACCAGGTTCCTAATCCAGGAAGTCAGGCGTCTTAGCGGCCTGGGTTCAACACTGGAGAGGGGCTGGTGTAGAGAAGCTGGGGTCTCACCGCCAAAGGCGCCACAGCAGCTGGCACTGTCAATGAGCACAGAAGGCCGGCTACCTGCCTCTGACCTCACACTGCAATTCTTCACCCAGGCAATTTGCCCCGTTGAGGGCCCTGTCCCTATTCAGAGTGGGCATTCATTTCCCCCCAGACACAGGTGCTCACCAGTCCTAGACATCTTTTGTGGAGGCCAGGACGACAACTGAGAAAGCCATCAGTGTCCACCTAAGCAAACCATTCTGTGCACGCTTATTCATATACATCACAGTAAAATCAAACAAAAAGCCAGGAGTGGTAGCACACACCTTTAATCCCAGCACTCAGGAGGCAGAGGCAAGCAGATCTCTGAGACCAAGGCCAGTCTGGTTCACATAATAAGTTCCAGGCCTGCTGAGGCTACAAGGAGACCCTGTCAAAAAAAACCAAAAAGTATGGGGGAAGCTGGAGAGATGGTTCAACAATGGTTAAGAGCACTGGCCACTCTTGCAGAGGACCTGGGTTCACTTCCCAGCACCCACATGGTGGCTAACAATCATCTGTAACTCCATCCAGTTCCAGGGGATCCAATGTCCTCTTCTGGCTTCTGCAGGTAGTACACACACATGGTGCACTTACATGCATGCAGTCAGAACACTTATACACATTTAAAAAAACAAAAACAAAAATCAAACAAGAAAATGTACTTATAGGCACTTGGGAGACAGAAGCAGAATTCAAGGTCAGCCTTGGTTACATAGCAAGTTCAAAACCAGCCTGGTCTACATGGTGATTTCCTGGCCAGCTGGGGCTAAATAGTGAGACCCTGTCTCAAAAAAAAAAAAAATTAATACAAATATCTTTTTTTGCGTTTGTCTTCTTTTGTTATTTTCCCATTTATTTAGTATATGGTTTGTGGGTATGTGTATGTATGTTCATGCGTATCTGCATGTGTATGTATGTGTACCTGTTTGTGTATATGTGTGTTTGTATATGTGTATGTTTGTGTGTGTGTGTGTGTGTGTGTGTGTGTGTGTGTGTGTGTGTACATTTGTGGGCATGTGGGTATCACAGCTCTTGTGTGGAGGTGAGAGGACAACTTGTGGGAGTTGGTTTCTCTTTCTGACCTGTGGGTTCTGGGGATCAGCTCTCAAACTTAAATCATCAGACTTGGCAGCAAGTGTCTTTACGGAGCCATCTTGCTGACCCACAAACTTCAGTCCTTCATAAAGGCATGTGGATGACAGCCATCTAAAAGAGGTAAGACAGTCCCACTGTCACCCAGATCCGTCCTCTGTTCATTATCCAGTGCTCTGTATCATCCTCAAAGCAACTTCACGCCCCAAAATGGCTGCTGAAGTTCCAGTCATCCAATCAGCATTCTAAATAACAAAGGACTAAAAAAGGTACGTTTGCTCCTTCCGGCAGCCTTGTGATCCTGCCAAATGTGAGCATCCAGCCATGGAGTCAGGGAGCAGGACGGAGCTCTTTAAACCAATCTCAGCCAGGTGTGTTTTCACAGCAAACACATTTGGGGCCTGCTGCTAGGAAAGAAGGAGAGGATAGATACTGAGGAGCAGACACCTGACACGCCAGGTGAACACGAGCCGCCGTCCTTGCCGATCTGACAGTGGTGAAATGAGAAGTACGAATAACATACGGGATGACAGAGGTACTGTCCTCAGATCATGAATCTGCTTGTATCTAAGAAGTGATGTGTGGGGTGTGTGTGTGTGTGTGTGTGTGTGTGTGTGTGTGTAGACACACATATGCATATTCACAATACATTTGCATATGTGTAAATATGTGTTTATACTTGTATGTATATGTGTAAATATATATAAATATCAGTATATTTTTCCCCCTAGAGATTGAACCTGGGGCCTCAAATGGCAGGGAAGCGCTTTACCACTGAGCCCAGGGTAACAGCTGATACAGGCTCTTGCTATGTCGCCCAGGCTGGTCTCAGACTCTCACTGTTCCTGCCAAGTACTGGGATTACAGCAGTGCATCACCATACCTGGCTTTAGGAACAAGTTCGAAGCTGTTGAAATGCAAGAAGCAATTCAATCCACAGCTCCATTTACGTCATATAGGACAGTGGGCCAGTACATAGGCAGAATGCATGCTTCTCAAGCACCCACACAGGAGATATAAAAACTGACCATTTCAGAGATCACAGAGGAATGCCTAGAAACATTGAGGAATCCACATTGTATAGCCACAAAGGCTAGCATGGCACAGTTAAGCTGGAAATTTACAATGGTTTTATTTTCATTCTAAGCCCGCTCATTTAGAGATGAGAAATCTGCCTTAAATAGCTAGTGATCATAAAGGAATCTGCAAGTAAATGACAAAATATTTAGAAGTGCGTGTCTACGTAAGTATCACTTTTCCAAAACCTGTGGGATGCGGTTCAAGTGCCTAGGGACGCAGTTCTAAATTTACACCCTTAACTTTATTATATTTAGAAAAAACAATAGGGATTGGAAAGTGGGACTTCAGCATTTAACTCAAGAACCTAGAAAAATATTTAAGAGCAAGTGGGATCACTAATATTAAAAGAAATCCTTAAAATGGTTAGTATTAAGGGAAGACTGTTTGCTCTGAGGTCCCCTTCCACATGGGGGTCACCAATTATCTATGGGGATAGGAGTGACTCCCCTGGTTAGGCAAAGAAACCAAGCTCGGGGGCCCTCCCACCAGGCTCCGCCTCTTCCTCTCCCTGCCTCTGGATGGTCCTGATGTTCTTGACCACAGAGCAAAAGGAGCATCATAATGAAGTCTGCAAGGGACAGGAGTGGGTGGCTGTTGCCCTTTCCTGATCTGCCCCTCTGTGGGTTTTGATCCCAGAGGTGTCCTGGCCCCACCCACAGTTCATTCTTCCTGGATCAACCACATCAGCATCAAAACCCATATCTGGGTCCCCACCTGCTTCCCTTACTGTCCTTTTAAAAAATATTATTTATTTATTTATTTATTTATTTGCTCTTTTTGAGACAGGGTCTCCCTGTAGCCCCAGCTGTCCTGGAACTCACTATGTAGACCAGGCTGGCCTTGAACTCACAGAGATCTGCGTGCCTCTGCCTCCCAAGTGCTGAGATTAAGGGCGTGTGCCACCACGCCCGGCTATTTTTTATTTTTATTTTATGTGTATGAATGTATTGCCTGAATGTGTGTGTGCACCATGTCATGCAAAGGGGCCCATTGAGGTCAGAAGAAGTTGTTGGATCCCCGGAACTGGAGTTATGGGTGGTTGTTAGCTGCTACATGGGTGCTAGAAATTGAACCCAGGTCCTCTGCAAGAGCAGCCAGTGCTCTTAACCGCTGAGCCATTTCTCTAATCCCTCTGTCTTTTCTCAAAATTAATTTTTTTGGTCTTTTTTTTTTTTGAGACAGGGTCTCCCTGTAGCCCCAACTGGCCTGGCACTTGCTGTGTAAACCAGGTTGGCCTTGAACTCACAGAGGTCCACCTGCCTCTGCCCCCAAGTTCTGGGATTAAAGGCATGTACCACCACACCCAGCTAAAATTAATATATTTATGTGGGGGCCATTCAGATACCATGGCACATATGTGCAGGTCAGAGGACAACTTGCAAGAGTCAATTATCTTCTTCCACCACGTGGGTTCCCACGTGAGATCCAACTCGGGTTTGGCTGCAAGCACATTTACCTGCTAGTCATCTTGCTGAACCATTGCCTTAATTTTTTGTGTGAAGATTTATTTACTTTTACTTTATGAGTGTTTTGCTTGCATTTATATAAGTGCACCACATACATTCAGTACCTTCAGACACCAAAAGAGGATAAGGAAGCCCTGGAACTGGAGTTACAGACAGTTGTTAGCTGCCATGTGGGTGCTGGGAACTGAACCCAGGTCCTCTTCAAGAATAGCCAGTGCTTTTAACCACTGAGCCATCTCTCCAGCTCCCTCCACAACTGTTCTAATTCTTAAATGATACACAAATTCTGTCAGAAGGATTAAATGTATCAGACTCCCTGAAACTCCCAACAGTTAGTAACACCAAAAGCTGATTCCTTGAGAAGACCAATGAAATAAATGTCTAAGTCCAGTGGACTCAAAGAACAAAGTGGAAAGCCATAGGAGAAAAAAGGAAAGCAAGCCCATAGACACAGCAGGGTTTCTAAAACCAACAGACAAGATGATGTACCGCTTTATGGTAATAAATGTTAAACCTCAGATGAAACTATATGCAAAGTTTTAAAATAATATAAAAGGCAGATTTCACTTATTTTAGGGAGATAGAATGGCTGATTTGCCAGTTGGACAGAGACTGCACATGAAAATAAAATTATAAACAAATCCCACTTTTAAACATAGATGTAGAATCTTAAGTAAACTGTGAGCAAAATCAATTCAGCACTACATTTTCAAAATAGAAACTTCATGACCAGGTTGAGGATTATTCCAGGTCTGTAGCTGTCAAGTTTAGAAAAAATATTTAGGTAGAATTAAAGAGGCACTTGGGAGACTAAGGCAGAGGATCTTGAGTTTGAGGCCAGCCTGGGCTATATAGTGGAAGACAGAAGGAAAGAGAGCCAGGCATGGTGGTGCACACCTTTAATCTCAGCACTCAGGAGGCAGAGGCAGGAGGAGCTGTATGAGCCGGAAGCCAGCCTGGTCTATAGAACAAGTTCCTGGCCAGCTATAGAGTGAGACCCTGCCTAGAAAGGGACTGCAGGAGGGAGGGAGGGAGGGAGGGAGGAAGATAGCCATCTCAACAGATGAAGAAAAACATGTGATAAGATATAGTTTATTTCCTATGCTCTGAGCGCTCCAGAGAAGACAGTGGGCCTGAACAGCGCGGTCAATGCGGGCGTGTGCAGCCCCCTTCATGGAGTACGGCATCTACTTCGACTGCAAGAAGCAAAGTGACTCCCAACTTCAAGAACAGGCTTCGAGAACAAAGGTAGAAGCAGAAACTTGCCAAGGAGAGAGCTGGACTTTCCAAGTTACCTGATCTTAAAGATGCTGAAGCTGTTCAGAAAGTCTTTCTTGAAGAAATACAGCTTGGTAAGGAGTTACCAGGGCAAGGTGAGTATGGGGAAGGTGTAGACCCCCTGACGATGCAAGTGCTGTGTGTGGACAGCCTCAGCAGCTGCTGCAAGTACTACAGCAGACTCTTCCACCATCAGTGTTCCAGATGCTTCTGCCCAAGCTTCCAACCATTAGTAAGAGAATTGTAAGCACTCAGAGCTTGGCTGAAGATGATGTGGAATGAACCAGTTAGCAACATGATAAAAATCTCTGTTTAAACGATTTTAAAATATCTTGACTTGGAAATTGAGCGGCTCTGGGAAAATAAGGACAAATGTGCTTGTTATGGACTGTCCTACACTGAACTCTACCAAAGTGAATGTAACTTTGAGTAGATCCATTGTCTGTTTTATTTTTCCCAGTGAAAGTGTATTGTTTTATAAATACACTGAGTTACCAAAAAAAAAACATACAGTTTATTTGTGATGCAAATTAAAAACAGGACAGAGTTCCCTCAATTTGCAGAAAAATACATGTTGAAAACTCAAAGGAAGGGCTGGAGAGATGGCTCAGCAGTTAAGAGCACTGACTGCCCTTGCTCTTTCAGGGACCCTGGTTCAGTTCCCAGCACCCACATGGTGGCTAACAATTGTAACTCCATTTCCAGGGGATCCAGAGCCCTCTTCTGGCCTCTGAGCATTGCATGACATGGGTGTACTTACATACATGCAGATAAAACTCTCAATAAATACATAAGTTAAAAAAAATTAAAAACCTTATGGCATGACTGGGAATGTAGCTCAGTGATCAAGAACTTGCATGAGGCCCTGGGTCCAGTCTCCACCAGTTTGCTGTAGAACAAACAAGCAAAGAACAAAACAGAAATCCATATAGCAGTTCCAATACTTAACATCCAAATTGCAAAGCATTGCCATTACATTTCAGGGAAAGGAAGAGGACCCACAATGAGTTTTTATTCATCAGTTTGCTTGGGGTCATTGCCAATTCAATAAGACAAGAAAAAAAAAGTGTATGGTAGGGTCAGAGAAACCAACATAACGTGATTCCTTGATGATGCTATGATTGTCAGTGTGGAAAGCCAAGAGTTTCCAGAAACTTGAAAAATAATAAAGGTTCTTCAGGGTTCCTACATACAAGATCAAAATATATTGGAAACCACTGGTAGTATTCTTAGGCCTAGCAAGAACCTACTAGAAAATATAAACCTAAGAAAGTACCATCATAGTAATGAAAAGCCATTAGGGACTCAGATTAAAAGAGAGACCATCATGTTAGACCCTTACAGAGAAAATTACAAAATACTACTGCAGCACGTAGATGTCATGAACAAAGACATATAGTATGTTTGCGGATGGAAAGGCTCAACACCATAAACACAGCAATCCCTTCTAAATGAGCCTATAAAGTTAATGCAATTTTCATCAAGTTCTAAATGGGGCTGGAGGAGAGACTCCGAAAATGCAAATGAAAGTCAAAGCCAGAGTAACCAAAGCTGTTTCAAGGAATGGGGCAGCTACGGCAGACACTTGGGTTGTGACAATTCAAAGAGTACAGTTGATAGAACAATAAACCCGGAGTATGGAATCCAGTCATTGGGTAAAATCAAAAAGGAAATGGACAGATAAAATAAATTGTGCTGGATCACTAGGGTGTCCATTTGGAACAAAATAAATATAGGCGCTAGGTTTGTTTGTTTGTTGTTTTGTCTTTTTGAGACAGGGTCTCCCTGTAGCCCCAGCTGGCCTGGAACTTGCTATGTTAGACCAGGCTGGCCTCAATCTCATAGAGATCTGCCTCTGCCTCCTGAGTGCTGGGAAAATAGGTGTACACCACCACACTGGCTCCAGGTTTTTAGGTTTTTGTTTTTTTAAAAAAAACAGGCACATGGCACATCCACAACATAATACTATTGTGACTTTTTCAAACAAAATGTGCTTTGTGGCTCTCTTTCCACCATCCCGCCTTCCCCCTTGTAGCCTCCCCGACCCCAGATTATTTTCCTCTTTTATACCCACCTCCCACCCTTCCTCCCCACCCTCTCTTGGTCTCCTTTCTTTGTTTACATATATACAAGCATATATTAGAAGCTAGGGTCTGAATATGAGGGAGAACATTCATTTTGTTTTTCTGAGTTGGGTCACCTCATTTAATATCGTACTTTCCAGATCCACCCTGCAAATTTCATTTTCTTTCTTTCTTTTTTTTGAGACAGGGTCTCCCTGTAGCCCAAGCTGGCCTGGAACTCACTATGTAGATCAGGCTGGACTTGAACCCACAGAGATCTCCCGAGTGCTGGACTAAAGGCGTGTGCCACCACACCCAAGCCTCATTTTCTTTCTTAATTTATTTATTTTATGTGTATGAGTGTTTTGCCTGAATGTATGTAAGTGTACCCATGTCCTACAATGCCCTCAGAGGCCAGAAGTGGGCACTGGATACCCTGGAACTGGAGTTAGAGACTCCAGTTGTTAGTCACCATGTGGGTGATGAAAATTGAACCCGGGTCCTCTGAAAGAGCAGGCAGTACTCCTAACTGCTGAGCCATCTCTCCAGCCCCGATTGCATTTTTCTTTAGAGGTGCATACTATTGCATTGTGTGCATGTGCCAGAATTTCCTTATCCACTCATGTGTTGATGAACCTCTAGACTGGTTCCATTTTGGGTCCCAGCTGTCTGTGGTTGTGGACACAGGGTGCTGAGACCACTCCACATCTCTGACCCAGCACACACAGTGTCCTGTATGCTCACTCGGAACCCTCTAAGGCCCAAGGGCTCCACTCCCCCTGTGGAAATAGCAGCTGGGTGAGCCAGGGACCTAGTATCTCCAAAGAGTGCCCAGGAAGTGATGGGGAAGACCAGTAGGTCCAGGCCCCTCTCAAGGGAAGATTATGGGATGTGTCCTACCCCATCCTTGAGCTCCCCTGTGGCCGAATCCTAGTTGCCCATCCTGTGACTTCTTCCCCTGCCCCTCTTACTACGTAACACCTATATCCAGTCTCAGGATCTGCTCCTGGGGTAACCAAGCCAAAGATGACATCATACCAAAAGAATGTGCAGAAATCAAAGCAAACTTCTTTAGGATTTATTTTTATTGTATTTTAGTTATGTATACATGAGTGCATATGTGCTCCTGAGTGTGGATGCCCACAGACTCCAGCAGAAGGCATCAGATCTTCTGGAACTGGAGTTACCAGTGCTTGTGAGCTGCCCAGCATGGGTTCTGGGAGCTGAACTCAGGTCCTTTGAGAGAGCAGTTGTCAACTGAGTTCTCTCAGGGTCCCTTGCTCCTGGTGCTATTAGACAAACCATATAACAAATCCTTATCTGAATTTTTCATAGTTTATATCTTTGGGGGGGAGGGGAGCGACTGCCAAAGAAATGAACACCCAGTGGTTCAGGGGCAATGGCGCCAATGCTCCTCCCTCTGCAGCTAACTCTCCATAGCCAACTCTCTGAAGCAGGCCCCACCTCTCAGAGGAGTAAGTGTCCCTTGGGACACACTCCACCCCTTCCTCCGTCTCTTACAATCTTTCCACCAATCTTCCACTAAGGTCCCTGAGCCTTGGAGGGGATGACAGATGTAGGGTGATCTCTCTTGTATCATGGTGAGATAGTGACTTCTTGGGCCTCCCCATTGTTCATCTTCAAGCTGTGGATCTATCTCAGTGATGTTTCTTCTACTATAAAAACAAATGGAAGGAAGTAGACACATCTAAACAAACATGAATGTAAATACAAATGCCTAGAGGATATCCCAGTAGGTGTGCTATATTCATTAAACAGTGTACTTGTAATGGCTTTCCCACTAGGGCCTGTAGCCATTCTCAACACAGGGGATTGGACTTGTCTACAGCACTAGATGTGTGTTCCATCCCTAGGAGCAGGTCTTATCCAGTTAGAAATTTGTCAGTGGTACATATGTTAGTTGAGGCATTATTGCACTTCAGGCATTGCTTGGCATGTCCATAGTGTGCAGCACACGGGGTCCATTGTTGAGTAGATTCATAGGGGATCCTTTCTTCCCCAACCATCTGCATAGCGCCTTCTGGTACTATGAATGTCATCCATCCAGTGGCATGGAGTTTCTGGCTTAGTCTCAGCTCCATCTTTTCTTTTTCTCCCATGCTCACATCATGCAGTGTCCTCAGCACCATGGCCTCACTGACCTTTCTAGTGTACAACCGACATTAGTGGCAATAGCCTTGGTGAATTGGAGGACCTCTAGGATCTCTCTCTGACCAACAGCTCATAGGGGGCAACCCACCCCTGGTACTGTAGATTTCTTAATAGTTTGGAAGCCTCTGGTTTTATCTTACCCAACCATAAAGCTCCCAAGAGTCTTATAGCTGTAGCTGGCCTTTGTTTCTTCAGGTATCTTTCAAATGGGTTTCACATATGTAAACACTCGAAGGAAGGTTAACATCATATACTAAATCAATCATAGATAAGGAAAGGTTTTATCCATTTGTATTAACTGTTTCTCCATAGGTCTTTGTTAGGTCCATAGCATGGGTAAGAGCCATCAACTTGGTTAGTTCTTTACTATCTTTAGTTATCCCTTGGGAGTCATTCTGCATTCTAGGGATCTTGTATAGAGTCTCTTTGTATTCTCTTATCTTTGATATGCTTACAGGTGTTGGTGCCAGTTGCCTGACCCTGCACCGGACTAAGGAGGCAGGGGATTTCTCTTGTCCCCACTGCACCTGTTGGTTCCCTGAGTCGAGCAGGCCCTGGGTCTGCCTCCTGACTGTAGCCTTATCTGTCATCTCTCCATTTACCATACCTGGCTGCTGGGGGAGGCCTTGGTGGGAAAAACTGCCTCCACCCCTAGCATAGCCTTTATCAGGAGAGAAATGCACTTTATTTAATCTTTGGGGATTCTTAACCACCCCTGGGACAGTTTTTATTCTTTGAATGCCTTTTGTATACTGTTGTTCTGGTTTTAAAGCCTTCCAGAAACTCCTTAGTACTGAATTTGGTTTTCTATCAATTTTTTCTTAGGGAATTTGGGCTCAACAAAAGTCTTGCCACATTTGTCTTCCAGCAACCCAAATGGACCATTCCTTCTGTTTGGTCTTTTTTATATCTCTTGTAGGGTGTTCTGTTATTCTACAGACACATTTTACACGTTGGTCAGAGTCACTTAGACCTGTTAAAGCCCTTCTCACTTTACAAAGAGCCTGTCCTATTAAAGGGCTTAGCAAAACCATTAAAGCTCCATACCATTCTCTAAAGCTCTATATCATTCTCGAGATCCCAGTTGAATTAAGCTTTCCTTTATACCTCGGGTGAACGTAGCACTATCTGGCCTAGCGAAGTGGGCATTGTATATTGCTTTTCTCATACCTAGTTCTCTCAGTAATGCCTGTCTCTCTTTTATAGTTCCCCAGCCCCCCATGTATCTTTAATACCTTGCACAAGCCTTTTCATTAGGGACTGCTCCTTCCTGTACTGGCCTAGGCTAAACAGCCTATGTCACAAGGTGGATGGATTTTATATAACTCAGCTGTAAAGCTTCTGAAGGACTTAGACTGACATTATTTACTCCCATGTCCCATACCCTCACTAGCCATGTGGTGAGGGGTTCTTTGATTGCTTGCTTGTAAGTTTTTCCTAGTTTTAACAGTTCCAGTGTGAAGTATTTCCTAGCTACAGTACTGCTAGCTTCCTTTCCTTTCTGTATCAAAGTTTGAATCTGAGGGGCAGACCTAGCCACATTCATTTTTAGGTCATTTACTTTTTCATTATTATCTGTCTTTTTTCTGGAGTCCTTGGACCTTACACAAAGTAAAACATCTGGTTTTATTCTCTCTCAAGTTCTGCAACTGGATCTGCCAGGACCTCCCTGGCCTTTTCAGCTTCCCCTGCTTTGGGCAAACCTTTTATTATGCAAAGTGGCCACGCCCCCTCTCTGGGTTCTCTGCTTGTGTCCTAGGCCTGTAAAAGTTTTTCTAGCCTTTCTATAACCTTTTTAAAAATATTTTATGTATTGTTTTTATTTTATGTGTATGAGTGTATTGTCTGCATGTATGTGAGTGCACCAGTGTCATGCAATGCTGCGGAGGTCAGAGAGGACTTCAGATTCTCCTAGAACTGGAGTTAAGGATGGTTCGTAGCCACCATGTGGGTGCTGGAAATTGAACCCAGGTCCTCTGAAAAAGCAGTCAGTGCTCTTAACCACGAGCCATCTTTCCAGCCCTGTCTTTCTATAACCTTTAACAAATTTTCATATACCTGCAACTGGGCTACTTCTCCACATTTACAACACAGCTGTGGTCCACGCTTCTGCATGGCTGGCTCCTTTTTAGTTACATATTTTATAATCCATTGTAAGATCCACATCATCACCACCATTAGCTCCCTAGCTTTTTCCAAACTCCTGCAGTTTGTCATTCCTAGCGCTGTCATCCTGCTGACTACACCAACTTGTCACCAGAGTTTTCTAAGGGCTCCTTGCTCCTGGCGCTATTAGACAAACCATATAACACGTTCTTATCTGAATTTTTCATAGTTTATATCTTTTGGGAGGAGAGACTTACAAAGAAACGAACACCCAACACCTGGCACCCACCTCTGCACTGCTCGGCCTGCCGTTCCAGATTGCTTCTGTACCCTGCCAACAGTCTCCATTAGCTTTCATCCATGCCTGGTGGGCCTGCAGTCTCACCCCAGGTCGGTAAATGCCCCCTCTCATGTCCATGCAGGCAAGACACCCAGGCCACTTTTTTTTTCTGCACTGTCCACTTCCCAAGATGGCACCAATGCTCCTCCCTCCTCAGCTAACTCTCTGCAGCTCCCTCTCAGTAACTAACTCTCTGCAACCAATTCTCCACAGTAGACCCTGCCCCTCAGAAGAATAAGTGTCCCTTGGAACACAGCAGTACACACAGAGCTGGAGAGATGACTCAAGGACTAAGAGCACTTGCTGCTCTTGCAGAAGACCTGAATTGGTCACCAGCACCCACATTAGGTAACTCACAACCACTCATAACTGCAGCTCCATGCGATCTGAAGCCCTGAAATCCTCCTCTGGCCTTCAAGGGCACACACACACACACACACACACACACACACACACACACAGAGCATATACACACAGACACAAACATAAGTTTTAAAAAGAATATAAATAAATTTTTTTAAGTAGTACACACTCCTAACCACTAAGCCATATCTCTGGTTCTGAAAAGTAAATTTTTAAACACTTATAAGCAGGAAATAGAGGTGAATATCTTCATGATTCTGTACAGAATTTGTGATATGGGATATGAGATGGCGGAGACCCTAAAGACCACAGGAAACTCCCAGCCTTGCCATCAAGTTGGCTGACTGGGAACAGTCACCACCCTCTCCCAGATGGTGAGGTAAGATGGACTTGAGTGGCTATCTGGGAAGTTCAGTGTGATGGCACCATACTGGGTGGGGCAGGGGCAGGGTTAGTTCCAGTGGCTGACAAGTCAGATATTCAGAAGTGACAGTGGACACACATGCTTCTGGGCCTGTGAGATGCCACCATCTTTGCCAACATGATGATTCCACTCATGAGTCCAGTGCCCAAGCCCTGGGGTAGCTGGGCATCAAGGCTGGCTATTCACCCATCCTTGGTGGTTTAGGGTCTCTCGTGCTGCATGCCTGACTTTGTTCTCCGGGTCCCTCTCTTGGACCTTTCCCAGTTGTCCTTGTTATCCAACCTCCTATACTGCTCGATCTGAACACTTGTCCACCCAGCAAACTTGGGAAGCCCCCGTGCACACATCTGTACCCTTTTGTCTTCGCTCTGTGTGGCCGGGCACGTGCTCCCTGAAGCTCTGTCCATCGGCTATTAGGACTCGACTAGAAGAGTCTGACGCCCCAGCTCTCATTTCCCATTGGTGTGCCTTTGGGACCTGTGGAAGTCGAGCCCCTTGTGTGTTCCTTCCACATTGCAATAGATCCAGACACTGGCTCACAATGCAAGTGTGTGGCCACTTGGCCCATTGATGTCCACTGATCAGATGTCAAGGACCACACCAGGAATTCTTCTCTATTGCAGACTCAGGGGTCCACAACATAACTTTCTGATTGGAGTTGTTACTGAGTCTCTCAATTCTTGTTTTCTTAAAGGAAAGCAGTCAAGAGACAGACAGTTTAAGCAGAAGTTTATTTAGTAGAGCAAAACATCCACCCCAAAGAGAAACTGGACTGGGCTGTTCCAAGCAGGAGGAACAGTCCAGGGGTTTCTGTGTCATGGATTTTTTTTCTGATACACAGTCTCCCTACTGTAGTCCCAGCTGGCCTGGAACTCCCTAGTAGACTAGGCTGTCCTTGACACATAGGTTCATCTGCCTCTGCCTCCTGAGTGCTGGGATTAAAGGTGTGTGCCACCACGCCCAGCTAATATATTTATTTTATGTGTATGAGTGTTTTGCCTACATATATGTAAGTGCACCAAGTGCTTTCAATGTCCACGGAGGCCTTAACTCCTGGAACTGGAATTACAGATGGTTGTTAGCTGCTATGTGGGTGCTGGGACTGAACCTGGGTCCTCTGCAAGAGCAGCCAAGCTCTTAACTGCTGAGCCTTCTCTCTACCCCTCTATGGTGTGGATTTTAAAGGTCTTTATTTATGAGATGGGAAACATATTTATAGGATAAGATGACCCTTCTCCTTCCCAAATCGTGGTGGACTCGATCATCCTTTTAGTGTGCTGTTTCTCCCTTAGCTGACCTGGATTGATAAAGGAGAAAAACATCTTCAGAGTTCTCACTCACCTCCCGCACCACAGAAGCTCATCCTCTGCTGTCAGGACACTAGCACGAAGCCCTGCCAACTGCTAAGCTCTTCTATTCCACTCACACACTCAGGAACTCAGACAATAAGACCAGCACATCTCCAGACACGCTAGGCCAAGACCCCATTTACCACCTGGTCCCCAAACATCTGTATTCTGCCACAACAGGCTGTACCCTGGGTCCCTGGAGGTTGATGTTAATTTTGGCTCTACATTCAGACAGCCCTCGAAAGATGTGGGTAACCCTTTGTGGAAGCTGTGAAGATGGGCGCCACAGCTTCTTGTTCAGTGGGGTCCACTCATGGGGCAGTGAGCTGACGATCTCGATGGTGGGGCCACGGTCTCTGGGTCAGGGCCCTCCCCAGACAAGGATGACACTCAGTGGGGATAGCAAGGGGGTCTGGCATTTTCCTGTAGGGTGGGACTCTGCAAACAGAACACCATTGCTCTAGTGCCCCCTGCTGACCATCTGGAGCCTACCTTCCAGCAGCAGTGGGGAGCTTTTCCTGCCCAGTCTTCCTTCCCATCCTCCTTTCCCAGATGCCAGACCCTCCTTGTGCCTGACAGCTTCACCAGCCAACTCCACTCCCCTGCCTTTTATCATTCACAAATGTGACCTCCTGATTCCACCTCCCCTCTCCAGAGCACCTGAACTGTGCGCTTTTCCCACCACCCATTTGCTAGTAGAAACAGGGATGCTCCCCTGTACAGAGTGAATTGTTGCTCCCTCAAAAGATATTGAGGTCCTTACTCCCAGAACCTGTGACTCAGAGATGACAGATAGTTCTGATCTAACACAACTGTGTCCTGATGTAAGGGAGACATCTGGACAGAGACAGACAATCGCACAGACAGAGAACATCATGGCAAGATGAAGGCAGAGATCATAGCAATGCATTGGCAATTTGAGGGACACAGAAGATTGCCAGGAAACTACCAGAAGAGAGAAGAGAAGCACAGAGCAGATTCTCTCTCAAAGTGACCAGAGGGACCCAACCCTGTGAACTGTGGAGGCTACTATGCAATGCCACGTTATCATGGTGCTTGAATAAAGACAGCCTGACTCTTAGCATCCATTTTAGCCAAGAGAGAACCTGAACTGTTCTGAGAACCTGTTCCTTCAGAATTCTCTCAGAACTGTGAACAGAGCATCTCTCTCTCTTTTTTTATTTATTCTTATTTTCTGTGTTAGAATGTTTTGGCTGTGTGTATGTAAGCACACCCATGTCATGCAAAGCCTGCAGAGGCCAGAAGAGGGTGTTGGATCCCCTGAAACTGGAGTTAAAGATGGTTATTAGCCATCATATGGATGCTGGGAAAGAAAAGAGGAAGTGTCTATCAGAGGATTATGTCCTGTCTGATCCCTATTGGCCTAGAACAGTGCATACAACCACAAACAGATGTTGTCAATTTAATCTCATCTATTGTATGCAACACAAATGAGCTAATCTGTTGCATTCAACAAATATCAGCTGTTTGCTGTGGTTGATATATAAAACACACACACACACAATTTCATCCACTTTTCTGTGTCTTGGGTAAGGAAGGGTCATGAGGGATTGCGGTTCCGTGCCCAGGTCACAAGAGGAGCTCCCGGCCTAGTAGGCTTGTTCACATTTTAAATAAGCAAAGATAAATAAGATTAACTTTTTGGTTGCAAGGTTAAGTAAAAGTCATTTGTCTGATCATGTCCATATTGTGAGTCATTCCCATGGTGAACACCTTAACTTTAGACTTCTGGCCCCAGAACTGCAAGACCGTTCATTTCTGCTCAAGTTCCCTTGCGTGTGGCACTTGTTGTGGCAGCCCTCGCTGTGCCAGCCCTAGCCATACCATGTAGTCCAGCTGCAGGGTTCTTCTCATGAGACACTGCTCAGTTGACCAGCTCTGAGTTGAAGAACAGATTCAAGTTCAGAAACTGGACAAGGGACAATTGCTTTCCCTGCAGCACCTGACTCTGGTCTTCGAGCTCACCCATTCTGTGTCATTTCCTCCTCTCTTCTTCTTTATATATTTTTAATTCAGGGACTGGAGAGCTGGCTCAGCAGCTAAGAGCACTTGTTGCTCTTCCAGAGGACCCAAGTTCTGTTCCCAGCACCCATGTTGGGTGGCTCACAACCACCTGTAACTCCAGCTCCAGGGGATGCCATGCCATCCTCTGACCTTCTCCGGCACTGCACACACATATACACATAATTAAAATAAAAATAAATCTTTAAAATGTTTTATTTGTGTGGGGGTTGGGTCGGCATGTAGGTACCACAGGCTCCTGTGGCGGTCAGATGACAACCTGTGGGAATCAGTTCTTTCCTTCCACAATGTGGGTCCCAAGGACTGAACTCAGATTATCAGACTTGACAACAGACATCTTTACCCACGGAGCCATCTCACTGGTCCCATTCTACTTCATTTCTAATTATTATCCACTTCACCCCTGGCCAAAATGTACAGGTACCTTGCCCCTAGAAATGCCATATCCCATAGCCAACACCACAGGGCTCTGTGAGTCAGGCCCCTGGCTGCTGTCCTCACCTCACTGCAGGCTCCAGTCCCTGTACCCACTTTCCTGTGACAGCTGGTGCTTCTCTGGTCCAGATAGCCCATTCTGCTCCTGCAGAGCTCTACTGTCTTAGCTAATTTTCTGTTGCTAATAACTCAATACCACAGACTGGGTTACACTACAAAAAGAAAGAGGTTTGTTTTGGCAAGTGGTTCTATTCCAAGGCAAAGGGGCCACAGTCCCTCAGCAGCTCAGGGCCACACATGCTGAGAGTGTATGACATCGCCAAGCTGAACTAACCCATTAACCATCACATGAATGGAAGCCAGAGCAGCGACTCACCCCTGTAATACCAGCACTCAGGAAGCAGAGGCAGAAGGATCATTGGGAGGCCAGGCTGGGCTACCTAGTGAGTTTGAGGCCATCCTGGGCCACATAGAAAGCCTCTGTCTCAAGAAAAAAAAATCACATGTATGGATTAATCTGATGATGAGGGCAGAGATCTACGCATCTCCTAAACATCTGGTCCCAACACTTAGTCTCACTGAATAGACACTAAATGAGTCAACATGGTTTTCAGAGGGGCAGACCATGTTTCAACTGCCGCACCCACATGACCTTGAGAGAGCTCAGGTCTGGGGCGGCACCTCCCCTGTTGTTCTGGTTACTTCCTATTGCTGTGATAAAAACACTGACCAAACCAATTTGGGGAGAAAAGGGTTTGTTTGGCTTACAGCACAGTCCATCATCAAGGGAGGCCAACACAGAAACTCAGGCAGGAACCTGGAGCACAGACCATGGAGGAATGCTGCTTACTGGCTTGATCCTCTGGCCTGTGCCCAACCTGCTTTCTTACACAACCCAGGACCAGCTGCCCAGGGGTGGCACCGCCCACAGTGGGCTGGACCCTCCCACATCACTCAACAATCAAGAAAATGCCTCACAGATATGGCCATGGGCCAATCCAATGGAGAAAATTCCTCAGTTGAGGCCCCCTCTACCCAGGTGTGTCAGGTTGACAATTGAAGCTGTCCAACACTCCTGTCCCAAGGGAGTAAGGTGAAGCGTGATAGAGTAGCATACCCAACATCCTCCTCCAGCCTCCATGGCTGCGCACAGGTCGATCATAGCTCCCCATACACATGTGCATACACCACAGACACACAACAGACACACATACACCACAGACACACATACACTATACACGCATACCAGTGTGTGTGTCTGGGGGGTGTGTCTGGGGGGTGTGCATGTAGTGTGTGTGCATAGGGGTGTTCTCCCAGTCCCAGCCAGGCCCTGTGGACTCAATCCCCACAGCTCCCTTGTGCTCAGGGCCTCTGGTCCCTTAGCAGGCTGTGATGGTTCACCTTCACCATCAGTGGAACTGGATTTGGAGTCACTTAGGAGACACTCCTGGATGTGTCTGTGAGGATGCTTCTGGAGTTTGAGTGGGGGAGGGGGATGCCCATCCTGAGTGTAGGCAGCACCACCCCAGAGACTGGGCTGAGGACTGAATTTAAAAAGTGGAAAAAGGAAGCTAGAGAGATGCTTAGTGGTTAAGAACACTGGCTGCTCTTGCAGAGGACCCAGATTTGGTTCCCAGCACCACATGGAGGCTCACAACTGCCAGTAACTCCAGTTCCAGAGGATTTGATGCTCTTTTCTGGCTTCCACAGGCACTGCACAGCACAGGTGCACCAACATACATGCAGGCAATACACTCATACACATAAAATAAAAATAATAAAAACTATTTTTAAATGTTCTAAGCCAGGCGTGGTGGTGCATGCCTTTAATCCCAGCACTCTAGAGGCAAAGGCAGGCAGATCTCTGTGAGTTCAAGGCCAGCCTGGTCTAACACAGATAGTTCCAGGCCAGCTGGAGCTACAGGGAGACCCTGTCTCAAAAAAACCAAAAACAAAGTTTTAAAGTGGGAAAAAAGAAGGGAAAAAGTGAGCTGACACAGTATCATTCTCTCTTTGCTTCCTGACTGTGGACACAATGTGCACACGCTCCCACCACTTTGTCCCCGCCACCATGATGGACTGTACCCCTCAAACTGTAAGTCAACACTAACACTTCCTGCCTTAGGTTGCTTCTATCAGGTATTTTGTTACAGCAACAAAGAAGGAACTACTACATCAAATGCAGTCAGGTCATGATAAACACTGGTCCCAGTTTTGAGTCTGGTGGTGAAGAGGGAGGAGGAGGCCCACCCTAAGAGAAACCTTGTCTTCTAAGGCACCTTCCCTTCCCTCATCCGGACTTTCTACACAGTCTTTAAACAAGTCTAAGAGGATGTTACCTTTCATCCAGGGAGCCAACACTTCTGCAGGCCAGCAAGTAGCATCTGGGTCCTCAAGAGCATCTCCCCACATGGCACCCTCCCCCCCGGACATAGACACTGACTTTAGACGGGAGACGCTATGAGGTGACTATGGTTTGAGTGTCCCCCATAGGGTCAAGCTTGGTTCCCATAATGGCAATGTAGGAACCTTTAAAAGTGGGGCCTAATGAGGGCTCAATGGGTAAAGTACTTGTTTGTAAGCATGAGGATCTGACTTCAGATCCCTAACACCCATGTAAAAAGTCAGTCATGGCAGTGCATGCTTGTAAATCCAGTGCTGGATGACAGGACAGGAGGAGCCAGCCAGTCTAGCTAATGGGTGAGCTTCAGGTTCAGTGAGAGACCCTGTCTCAAAAATAAGGCCGAGAGCTAGGCATGGTGGTACACGCCTTTAATCTTAAAACTCAGAAGGCAAAAGCAGGCATATCTCTGTGAGTTTGAGGCCAGCTCAAAGTGAGCTCTAGACCAACCAGGGCTATATAATGAGACCCTGTCTCAAAAATAACAGTAATTAATAATAGTAATAATAATAATAATAATGATCTGGAGACAGATAGAGGAAGACACCTGACATCAGCTTTTGGCCTCCACACATGCACATACAGGTGCATACATACCTATATGCAAACATGCATAGACATGGACACACACACACACACACTCACAGATCAAGGTCTAGTGAAAGATCCCTAAGCCACTGGGGATATGCCCACAGGAGGAACTAAGTAGGTTTGGCAATCCATTGGTAACTTTTTTTTAATGTTTATTTTTATTTTATGTGTATAAGTTTTTGCCTCCACGCACGTAAGTACACTATATATGTGCAATACCTGAAGAAGTCAGAAGAGGGCGTTAGATTCCCTGGAACTGGAGTTGTGGATAGTTGTCAGCTGCCATATGGGTGCTGAGAACCGAACCCAGGTCCTTGCAAGAGCAGCCAGTGCTCTTAACCACTGAGCCATCATCTCTCTAGTCCACCTGACTGGTACTTCTCAAGAGAATGTTGTCAAAGTTTGAACCTGGTCCTGTTAGGAATGGGATCACTCATTCCCATCTACATTCCCTCCATTACATTCTACCATGAGGTAGTGAGGCCAAGGGGGATTTTTACCAGAACTTGCACCATGATCTTTGGACTTTGAGCCTCTGAGACTCTTCACAATAATGTTAGCCTGCTTCTGGTATTTCATTATAGTAACAGCAAGTGGATTGTTACAGGAGACCTCTACAGGCTGGGAATTCAGTCTTTTCATCAGTGCTGAGATGTGCAGTTAAGTCCTGTACATCTCTGCTGTAGAAGGTGAGGGTTTCTTCTTAAGTGGTGGAAGGAACCCTTCCCTCTTGGCTTGGAGTTTATGACCTCTGTTGGTGGTACTCGGTCAGACTTCTCACTCTGAAGTCTTTATAATCACCATTTCCCCCCAGTATGTCTCAAATCCCAGGAAACTGCCAGGAAGTCAGGATGTCTCTGGCCACCCGAGTCTTGCCCTTGCCACCAGTGGAAGTCTGAGCAATTGCTCTGCCATCTCGTGCCAGGGACCACCAGCAACAGACTCCTCCTCATCAGTCACAAGAGAGGTGTCCATCCACAGAACCTCAAGATCAGGGCCACTTCCCAGGGCCCCTCTGGTGTCCCCACCTTCAGTTGGCTGGAAAAAGAGCCTGGGACCAGCATTTGCTAGAGGATGGCTGGTCAGGACAGGTCCACAGAGGATGGAGTCAGAAGACAGGGCAGGAAGGGGATAGGCAAAAACTACCACCTATGTCTCCAAAACTCGTGTGGGAGTTTAATCCCCATCATGAAAGATTAAAAGATGCAGGGCTCCGCCCTCCTGAGTGGATTAACCCCCCCCCGTGTGATTTATAGATTGATGAGTTAATGGGCTATCTTCTGAGTGGTTCTGCTATAGAAGCCAGCTGGCTCGGTTTCAGGAGCTCCCTGCCTCTCATCATGTGATGTCCTATGACACCTCGGCACTCTCCCAGCAAGGACAACATGGATGTAGCCCCTTGACCTTGGACCAGAACTATGAGCCAAAATTAACCACTTTTCTTGATGGCTTACTCAGTCTGTGGAATTACATTATCCAAAGCAGAAAACAGATTTAAATGGGGCCTGGAGAGATGTTCCCAGCATCCACATGGCAGCTAACAACCACCTGTAACTCCAGTTCCAGGGGATCTTACGCCCTCTTCTGACTTCCACAGGCACTGCATGTACACGGTGCACTTACAAACATGTAGATGAAACACTCATACACATAAAGTGAAAATAAATTTTTTAAAACAGTAGATAGATTAAAATAGTAGGAACATGGTCATAGGGTTAAGTCCCAACCGTGCTAGATCCACAGAGGCTGGGGGACATCAGGTACACACTAGATTTATATGGCTCTTGAGGGAAGAATACAGCCTCCTGATCCCTGCATTAGTTAGCCATTGGCTGTGAATGTCCAGAGCCTGCCAGGCACCGTGGTTCCGTCCGCAGACAGCCCGTCTGCGTAGAAGGGAGATGCCGTGGAGATGCCACCAGGCTGCCAGACAGGGCACGTATGTCTCAGAGTGCAGCCGTCTCCTCTGCTGCCTCGGGCTCATCCACTGATCAATCACCATTCTGCTGTCTGGTGCGTGTCAGTCACCCGCAAGCAACAGGGGACACAAATCAAGCTCTGAGAGCAGCTTTTGTAAATGCCTCGCAGTGCTGACACCCTGAAAAATAAAAAGAAAAGAAAAGAAAAAGAAAAGGAAAAAAACTCCCGGCTCAGCCCACCTCTGGGGGCTGCCCAGATGTGGTAAGAGGGTGGTCTGGGAACTCCCAGACTCCCTCTTGATGGAAAATTTGGCTTGAGGCCACCTATTTCCTTAAAGCTACCACCAAAAAGAATCCAGAGTCTGATTTTCCCGGTATCCCACCCTGAGCTGCGTGTGAGCCCAGCTCTCCCCTCCTCCCGACACTCATCCCCTGCACCAAGCGTTGCTCACACTCCCACCCCCTAAATCAGCGGCGGTGTGACAGTGGAGTCAGCCAGCCCTCTCCTGCACTGTCCAGAGCCAGGAACCGTGTGGTGGAGAGCGCCATCTAGCGGTTGCCAGTGCAAGTAGTTGAAGGTGTCTGAGAGCCAGGACAGTGGTCCCCCAGGGTGACATGCTCCAGGGAAGGCTGGGCCAAGGTGCTGGGCACAAGGAATTAAAGGAAGAGGGTAGGGGAAAGAGGAGGGACCAAGGAGCTTCCCTGGGGGTCCCTGGCTGACTCTGCTCACCATGATGGGGGGGGTGCCACCAAGTCACCCAGGATACAACGTCCAGTCCCTGCCCCTTCTCTGACTCTCTTCCCAAACATAAGAAGTCACTTTAAATATTTTTGTTTGGCTCGTTGGTATGTTAGCTGTTTTGTTTTGTCTGTTTGTTTGTTTTTGTTCTTTTTGAGACAGTCTCCTTGTAGCCCCAGTTGGCCTTGAATTCACTTTGTAGACCAGGCTGGCTTTGAACTCACAGAGATCTGCCTGCCTCTGCCTGGGATTAAAGGCATGCATACCACACCCAACTTATTTATTTTAATTTTAGATGTACAAATGTTTTGCCTGAATGTATATAAGTACACCCCCTGAATGCCCATGGAGGCAAGAAGAGGGTGTCAGATCTCCTGGAACCAGAACTGGTTGTTAGCCGCTACATGAGTGCTGGGAACCAAGTCCTCAGCAAGGACAGTCAGTGCTCTTAACCACTGAGCCATCTCTCCAGCCTGATTTTTGTTTTTGTTGTTTTGGTTTTTGGTTTGGGGGGCATCTTTTGAGATAGGTTTTACTATGCAGCCCCGGCTGGCCTGGAACTCACTCTGTAGACCAGGCTGGCCTCAAACTCACAGAGATTCACCTGCCTCTGCCTACCACATGCTGGGATTAAAGGTGTGTGCCTCCACTCCTGATGGTTAGTTTTTCGATAGTGTCTCGTAACCCAGGCTTGTCTTGAACTCATTATGGAGCTGAGGCTGGCCTTGAACTCCTGATCCTCTTGCCTCCACCTCCCAAGTGCTGAGAACAGACACACACTACCACACTAGGAGTCACATAAAATCTTTTTGGGGGCCAGTAAGATAGCTCAGAGGATAAAGGTGCCTGCCACCAAGCCTGACTACCAGAGTTCAATCCCTGGGACCCACATGGCAGAAAGAGAGAGCGGACTCCTACAAGCTGTCTTCTGACCTTCACACACAGGCTGTGGCATACACACACACACACACACACACACACACACACACACACAAAATGAATGAATGAATGAATGAATGAATGAATGAATGACAAATCCATTTGGTTCTGCCTCTTACAAGAAAAAGGATAGGAAATTTCCAGAAAGGGGATGTCTTATTATCATCAGTGTCGTCATCTCCCCCTTGGGGACCATACTGTTCTAGGAGGTGTCTGTCTCCCTTCCTGGCCCCTCCAGGAGGCTGCTGACCAACCATAACCCAGAGGAAAAGCTCCAGGTCAGAACTCCGATCTCCCCCAGGTCCTGGGGCAGGAATGAGGTGACCACTGCCACTGCCCACACTGTCACCTACAGGTTCCAGGAAGGTGGGAGGAAGCCATGCCATCTGCTCAGGGAAGCTTGTTTAGAGTACAGAAAATGAAGACCACGGCTTTCACTTCTCACTTGACACTTCCCCAATAGCATGGTGGGATCAGGAGCAAGCAGGCTTTGGTTTGGCCTCTTTTTATATGTTTTAAGTTAAAATTCAAATGCAAACACCAGGCATTGCATGACTCAGGATGATGACTATGTCATCATCATCAAAGAGCAAACAGAAGAAGCCTCCACTCAGGGTCCTCAAACAGTGCCATATACATTGTACTGGTCCTAAGATGGCCTGTCTTCTGTGACTTTCTCACTCCAACAGCCGAGTTGAAGAATTGCTACAGAGACCACAGTAACTGACAAACCCTAAAATAGTCCTGCCTGGTTCTTTAGAGAAAAAAGTTGGTCACTGAGGGCTGGAGAGATGGCTCAGTGGTTAAGAACACTGTTCTTGCAGGAGACCCAGGTTTGAATCCCAGCACCCACATGGCAGCTAACAACTGTTTGTAACTCCAGTTCCAGGGGATCCGACAGCCTCTTCTGTCCTCCGAGGGCATTGCATGACACGGGTGCACTTACCTACATGCAGGCATAACACTCTTACACATAAAATAAAAGTAATAAATAAAAATATATTTTAAAAAATATGTAATCGAGCTAGAGATGTAGCTTAGTTGGTAGAGTGCCTGCCAAGCATGCAAAAAAAAAAAAAAACTCTGGGTTTGATCACCAAGTTGGAGGTCAGCCTGGGTTACATGAGAACCTGTCTCAAAATAAGAAAGAAAAAAAAAGTCACTGGACCCTCACCTGAGTATCCAGCCACTCTTCCCAGCCAACTAGTCCAGCCTTGGAAGACAAAAGAAAAATGAGGAGGAACCCAATAGAGGGATGCTTTTGGAAGCCCTTGTCAAGAAACTCCAATGGACTCTCATATGAACATTTGAAAATTGCCCTGTTCTGACTTTTTTCTAGGTCCCAGTCTAGAACTTGTACTGCTAATTACTCTTGCCTTTACTTCTCCTTCACAGCTCCTATTCATGATTC
>NW_008342925.1:735821-770208 GCF_000622305.1 Nannospalax galili
GTAAAATTAAAAAAAAAAAAAAAAAAGTTGGTCACTGGGCCAGTAAGAAGGCTCATCGAGTAAAGGCGCCTGTCACCAAAACTGCTGACCAGAGTTTGATTCCTGGGACCCACATGGTAGAAGGAGAGAATCAGCTCCCAAAAGTTGTCCTCTGACTTCCATACATGTGCTGTGGTATGCATCACACACACACACACACACACACACACACACACACACACACACACGCACGCACGCAAATAAAATAAATGTCAAAAAATATTTTTAGGAAAAGAAAAAGTTGGCCAAGTCCTACAAACTTGAAGCACAAAATGACAAGAAATACAGGGAACAGAAGAACATGGTCAGTCATGCCAAGGGGACGGCCAGCCAGTGAACCCCAGACTGCAGGACAAAGGAGGGAAAACCCTCACAACAACGTTGAGCCAAGGGAAAATGGAGCCTACGGGATCCAAGAGGGCCCTGGGGGGAGGCACAGATGATGGGAACGTGTAAGGCCGCCTTTGACGGGGCAGCAAGGGGAGAGGCCCAGGTAAAGCTGGAAGCTGGGACCAAGGAAGCCACTGCATTTACAAACAGAGGTTAGAAGAAGGAAAAAGAGGAAATGTCTGCTGAAAAGTCAAAGTGGGCAGGTAAGACGGCTCTGCTGATAAGGACACAACCTGGGTCTGATCCCCAGGACTCTGTGGTTAGGACAGAACCGATTCCTGAAAGTTGTCCTCTGACCTCCACACATGCACTCCAACACATTAATTGTTAATCAATTAATTAATTAAACTGAAGGTGAGCTGGGCATAATGACACATGCTATAATTGCACTTGGGAGGTGTAGACAAGAGGATCAGCAGGTCAAGGTCAAGTTCCAGGCTAGCCTAGGCTACATGAGATCATCTTTAAAAAATTTAAAAATTTAAAAAGCTTGGGTCTGGAGAAATGGCTCAGCAGTTAAGAACACTGGCTGCTCTTGCAGAGGACCTGGGTTTGGTTCCCAGCACCCACATGGCAGCTAACAACCATCTGTAACTACAGTTCCAGGGGATCTGATGCCCTTTTCTGACCTCCTTAGGCCTTGCACAACATGAATGCACTTACATACATGTGGGCAACACACCCATATACATCAAATAGAGATGGGCCAGAGACATTACTTTAATCATAGGAATTGTTTATTTGTAAGTTTTTTAGATAGGGTCTGTCTTAGCCAAGGCTGGCCTCAAATTCTTTATCTTCCTACCACCACCTCCCAAGTGCTGGGATTAGAGGGGTGGGCCACCATGCCTGGCATGACTCAGTTTTTAAGCTGTGTGCAGCCTGCTCTCTGTATTCACAAGCCCAAACGCATGGAGTCAACAAACTGCAGATCTAAACTATTAAAAAAAAAATATTGCCTCCGTACTAAACAGGAACAGACTTCTTGATGTCATTATTCCTTATTTACATATCATTTGCATTGTATTGGTTGTTATAAGAAATCTAGTGCTGATTTAAACTATTCAGGAGGACATACCTAGGTTATATGCAAATAGCATGCCATTTTATGCAAATTAGCATCTGCAGATTTTGGCACCTATTAGCGGGCAATCCCAGGCAGATATTGTAGGACAACTATATATTCTTAATTCTTTAAGCATAAATATTTGGACCAAATAATAACTGTACATTTTTGCTGCCTTTTTAAAAAAATTTTTATGTTTTTTATTTTATGTGTATGAGTGCATTGCCTACATATATGTTAGCATACCCATGTTGTGACCAAGGAGGTCAGAAGAGGGCATCAGATCCCCTGGAATTGGAATTATGGAAGGTTGTTAGCTGTCGTGTGGGTTCTGAGAATTGAACCTGGGTACCTCTGCAAGAACAGTCAGTGCTCTTAACTGCTGAGCCATCTTTCCAGACCCCAACTTTAAATTTTTTAAAATAAGTGAAAGCTAGACATGGTGACATACACCTGTAATTCCAACACTCTCAGGAGACTGAGGCAGGAGGATTGCCTTGAATTCAAGGTCAGCCTGCGCTATATATGAAATGCCAGACTATACAGGGCTATAAATAAGACTTCAAACAAAGTAAATAAATGCTGGGCATGGTGGAGCACGCCTTTAATCCCAACACTGGGGAGGCAGAGGCAGGTAGATCTCTGAGTTCAAGGCCAGCCTGGTCTACATAGGGAATTCCAGGCTAGTTGGGGCTACAGGGAGACCCTATCTCAAAAAGACCAAAAAAAAAAATTTAGTGTGCATGTGTGTATGTGTGCATGTATGGAGGCCAGAGGATGACTGTTAGGAGTTGGTTCACTCCTTCCACCATTTGGGTCCCAGGGATCAAACTCAGGTCACTGGGCCATCTTGCTGGCCCACGAGGAAGTGGAAACAATGAAACAGTTGATATGTTTGGCCACACTAGATCTAAAGTTGGGCTGGAGAGATGGGTCAGTGGTTAAGGGCACTGGCTGCTCGTGCAGAGGACCCAGGTTCTTCCCAGCACTTACATGGTGGCTAACAACTGTCTATAACTCAGTTCCAGGCGATCCAAAGATCCAGTGCCCTCTTCTGGCCTCTGTGGGCATTGCATGACATGGGTACACTTACACACATGCCATGCAAGCAAAACCCTCATACACATAAAATAAAAATAATAAATGCTTTTTAAAAAATAATTTAAGCCAGGAGTGGTGGCACACACCTTTAATCCCAGGCTCAAGAGGCAAAGGCAGGGGGATCTCTATGAGAGCAAGGCCAGCCTGGTCTATATAGCAAGTTCCAGGCCATCCATAGCTATAGGGAGACCCTGTCTCAAAAACAAAAAAAGAAATTTAATTGGGACTAGGAAGATGAGTCAGCAGGTAAAAGCATATGGAGGCAGTGATAAACATGCAAAAAGCTGGTAGCCTTGCTAAAATAACAGCTACTGGTAGTTGGCTCCCCAAACCAACCCCTGCCTTCTTCCCGGCCAGCAGAGCCCTGACACTGTTACCATCCTGCAACCCTTAAGGCACAGAATATGATGTAGTCAACGAGCTGTGTTGACCAGTCTGCTAGGGGCTCCAGGAAAGACACCAGTATTAGTCAGTATAGACCAGCTGCTGTAACAAACATGCAGGTTTGTAGCTTACGAGGTCTGCAGCTTAACACAGGTTATCATCCCTTGCTCATGCACATCCAACATGGATGTTCTGGTTGGTGTGTCTCCTGAGCTGCGGCCCCCACAGGATCCGCAGTCTTCCATCCTGGAGCTCTGCCACCCTCTTTGGTGCCCTGAATCTCTACACACAGAAAAACCTTGCAAGTGGTACCTGTGCCTTCAGCTCATATCTGATTGGTCAGATCGGGTCACATGGTCACATGCCCCACCCTGCTGCTCCCTGAAACTAGGAAATGCAGTTTAGCTGTGGTGTTGGAAGAAAATGAACCAAGTTTAGTGAATACTGAGCACTGCCTAGCCATGGGCCCCAACCAGTCCCTTCCTCCCAACACAGAGAACTGGTCTAGTCTTACTCTCTGAGGACCCCTCCCTTTCATCCTAGGATCCTTTCGCCCCAATCGATGTGTTGTCATTTGACATGGATGGGGGGGGGGGGGTCAGACCCTCTTTGCAGTCTGTGTAGCTGTGGCCAGAGATCTGCTCCCACCTTCAAACCTGAAGTGTACAGACTGAGTGTACAAACTGCCCTAGGACATCTCCGTGAAGGGTCCTGGATGCCACCACCCTTTATCCTCAGCCATCTACAAGTTGAAGACTCCTGTCACTGAGTAAGCAAAGAAAAACAGCAATCCAGGGAACAAGATCCCCCCTGCACACTGTGTGAAGGGAAGAGGCCTTGCTGATGGGGATGGGAACCTAAGGGGCCACACATCACCCACAAAAAGGCTTGGGGGGTGCTGGAGAGATGGCTCAGCAGTTAAGAACACTAGTTGTTCTTGCAGAAGACCCGGGTTCGAATCCCAGCACCCACATGGCAGCTAACAACTATCTATAACTCTAGTCCCAGGGGATCCGACAGCCTCTTCTGACCTCCGCGGGAATTGCATGACACTTACTTACATGCAGGCATATATGCATGCACATAAAATTAAAAATTTAAATTTTTTTTTAAAAAGCCTTCAGGGATCTCAAAACACACACTTTCCAGAATTAAACATTCAATAGAGGAAGTGAAGAGAGGGAAGCTACTCTGAACAGACGGAAGGGCTCCCACTGTTCACAGCAGAGATGAAACACAGACAATGAAGAGCTTCAGATTCGAGGCTGGGCTCCACCCCGGTCCCCTCATCATGGGCAGAAGGGTTTCTAAAAGGACAGAGGTGGATGAACAAAAGGAGATGCAGTCATTTAAACAATGCAAGAGTTGCGGCTGGGGAGATGGACCAGTCTAGTAGGTAAAGTGCTTACCGCAACATCATGGGGATCTGAGTTCGAATTCCGTATTCTCGTGTAAAAAGTGGAGTGTGGTGGTGCTCAGCCTGTAACCCTACTACTGTACACACAGTAGGAATACTGAAGTAGAAAAGCAACAGGAAGCTGGCCTCCCGCAGGTGTGGGTCAGCACAAAGGAAGTACACACCAGCCTCAGACCAGCTAGACCGTGGGAACCCTGGTAAATCAAGTCTTCAAAGCTTTCCAGTGGAAGCACCTGGACTCAAAAAGGTTGTCTCTCACTCACTCATTTGCATCCCTTCAAGTGAGAAGGGAGGGACAGGTGGGCGGACTAGCAAGAGAGCAACAGAGCGGTAAGGGAAACAACAGAAAACACTGACAAGTTCAAAATCAGACTGGAGCAGAAGACTCAGAAGAAGGGAGGTGGGGAGGTCGAGACATGGAGGCAGACAAGGCTGGTGCGGTTACACTGCTATGGAGAACAGCGTGCCTGAGAGAGACAGGAAGCAGAGAGTACCATGGGAGCCTGGAACCTACCCCTCTAATAGATCCACAGAGTGCAGGTATTGACATGGGATCCCCAGCAAGGGGGTGAGAGAGGGGAAGCAAAAGTGTCCAGGAGTTTTCCTCTTAGGGTGGTGCAGGCAGACAGGATGTTTAATATTTATCCTGGGCTGGTGAGATGGCTCAGTGGGTAAAAGGGCCTGCAGCCAAGCCTGGTGACCTTTGATTCCCAAGACAGACAAGGTGGAAGGAGAGAACACATTCCTGTAAGCTGTCCTCTGATCCTAACATGTGTACCATGGCAATCCATACACACACACACACAGAATAAATAAGTAAATAACTTTTAATATGGAGCTAGAGAGATGCCTCAGTGGTAAGAGCACTTTCAGATCTTGCAGAGGATCTGGGTTCAGTTCCCAGCACCCACACAGTGGCTAACAATGTCCATAAGCCCAGTTTCAGGGATCTGACTCCCTCTTCTGGCTTCCACAGGCATTGCATGCGTGTTGTGCACTTACATATATGCAGCAAAACACACTCATATATGTAAAATAAAAATGAACAAATCAAAACAACTTTTTAACTTTTAACCTACTCATCCTGGATAGAACAAAAAAAAATTGAAGGTTTAAGTAAGATGCAATGGAGAGGCCCCGGTTCCTTAGAAACCAGGCAGCATGCTCCTGGTACCAGTGTATCCACACTAGCCTCCCTCCCCGCGCACAGGCAGCTCTGGAAGTGTGGCCCGGGGCAGGTGATGCCAGCAGGCCAGGAGCCATGTTTGATCAGGACCGTGGGATGTGGGAAGGTCAGCATGCTGGAGACCCTTGTAAGGAGATGAGTTGTTGAGCAGAGGCCCAGATGAAGATGCTGCCAGGAGTGGGCGTGTTTGGGACTGGCAGCTCAGCCCGAGTCGTGGTCCCACTGCTAAGGGCGGAAGGGTTCACTGCGGAGGCCCTGTGGGGGAAGACCGAGGAGGAGGCCAAGCAGCTGGCTGAGGAGATGAACGTCACCTTCTACACCAGCCGGACAGATGACATCTTGCTGCATCAAGACGTAGACCCGGTGTGCATCAACATTCTACCTCCGGCTCACCCCACAGGTATCTGTGAAGGCTTTGGGAGTTGGGAGGAATGTGGTGTGTGAGGAGGCAGCAACATCTGTGGATGCTTTCTGGATGGTGACAGGCTCCCTACTGCCCACAGCTGATGAGCCGGTAGGGCTGTGCTGGCTTCTTGCCTGCCTTTGTGCGGCTTGAAGCAGCTGGTTGCAGAGCACTACGTGGGCGCGGTGATGATCTGCGATGCCTGCATCTACTCGGGCAGCCTGCTCAGCCCAAGCTATGGCTGGATGTGTGATGAGCTTATGGGTGGCGGGGGCCTGCACACCATGGACCTGCTGACCCACCTGACTGGCCGGAAAGCCGAGAAGGTACATGGGCTGCTCAGGACCTTCGTGAGGCAGAATGCCACCATCCGTGGTATCCGGCATGTCACCAGTGATGACTTTTGTTTTTTCCAGATGCTCATGGGTGGGGGGTGGGGGTATGCAGCACAGTGACACTCAATTTCAACATGCCAGGTGCCTTTGTGTACGAGGTCATGGTGGTAGGCTCAGCAGGACGCCTTGTTGCCCGGGGAGCTAACCTCTATGGGCAGAAGAACTCTGCCACACAGGAGGAGCTGCTGGTGTGGGACTCACTAGCTGTGGATGCAGGGCTGCCTGAGTAGGGCCCCAGGACGTCCCACTGCTTTACCTGAAAGGCATGGTCTACATGGTGCAGGCCTTGCCAATCCTTCCACGGGCAGGGGGACCACCGCACCTGGGACCACCCCTGTCTCCATGGCTGCCTCATTTGAGGATGGGCTATATATGCAGAGCATGGTGGGGATGCTATTTAAAGGTCGAGCCAATCTGGGGAGTGGGAGACTGTGGAGATGCTGACGGAGGAGCCGGATGCCAGTCAGAACCTGTTGGAGGCACATCAGTGGAACAACTTAGGAGCCTGCACAGGGGACTGGGAAGTGTGGCTGGGGGGTTGGCTGTAGCAGAGACAGTGTCCTTCGTTTATGAAACTGGTTTGGGCTAGGGCTAGGAGAAGATTGCAGGAGGCCCAGGAAAATGCTGGTCCCTCTGCTCAATGACTCCTCAGACTTGTAAGGCAGCAAATGCTTCTGCCCAAGGCTCAGGGTAGCAGTGTGTGCAGGGTGGGGCTACCACCTGGCCTGTTGCAATTCTACCAGTGAGCAGGGACAGCCACTGTTTACCCTGATTTGTGGTCTGACAGGATGAGAGAGCCCAATAAGGAGCTGGCTTAGCTGAGTCCTGAAGGAGGATGGCAAGAAGCCTCGCCTTCCCGGGCTGGGCATGTGAGGAAGAGAGAGGAACAACAGGTCACGTCATCCCTCAGGGACTCTCACTCACCCTCCCTCGTGACCAGACCCTCTCAGCCTCCAGGCTACCCTTCCTACAGAAAAGGTTTCTGTACTATACTTTCAGGAGCTGTTGGCTAGGGAAAGGAGACACAGCGGAGCTGCAGGACATCTGATAGATGTCAGTAAATAAGAGAAAAACGTGACAAATAAATAAATAGATAACTAAATAAGATGCAATGTGAGCACAGTCATGATGGGGCCTCACAGCCACGGAGCCTGTGGGAAAGTGGTTGCACCGAAACTTTCATGAGACACTTTCATGAAACAGGGTCACTGAAGCCCTAAGCTGGCATCTGGGGTGGTAGTGGTTGAGCCCTCAGCTTTCTGGTTGAGCCAGAAATAGCGACTGACTTGCAAGCTGGTTCCATGCCGTGGCTCAGTCAGTCACTCCAGCAATGTTGCAGGCACCTATGTCCCTGCAGAAATCTCTGTTTCAACAATGGGTCCTGTTACTCAGAGTTGAAGCAGTACTAACACAAACAGTAAAGACATAAGAAGAGGGGAGAGGAAAGCAAGCAAGTCTACTGTCACAATAAACATGGATGCGTTCATTTCATCTACTAACTTTGAAGTTCGAACTGAGGAAGAAAGAAGAAAGGGGAGGGCCAGCGAGATGGCTCAGCAGGTAGACGCACTTGCTGCCGAGCTTGACGACCTGAGTTTGAGCCCAGTGTCTCACATGGTGGAAGGAGAGAGCCAACACTTGCAAGGTGTCCTCTGACCTCCACTCATATACACACACACACACACACACACACAGAGAAATAAAATAAAAATGTTTTTTAAAAAAGAAGTAAGGCGGGGAAGAAGGGTCGATGGAGGGGAAGGCACGGAGGGAGCGAGGAGAAAAGCAGCAAGGAAGAAAGAGCTGGGGAGAAATCACTATACACAACACTCTGAAAACCATTTGGCCATCTCTGTCTACTCAAGATAAGCACAACCCACCCTCTGATCCAGCAGTTCTGCTCCCCATTCACATCCAAGCAAAACAAACGTGTGTTTCCCCCCAAAGGTACAGGGTTATATTTGGGGACAGTCCCAGCAGGACTGCTCACCACAGCCCCAAACCAGTAAGAGCAAAATGACCACCAGTGGGGGCTGAGGACGCGGCCCAGTGGAGCACTTGCCTTGCCTGCATGAGGCTCTGGCTGCATCCCGGTATGCCCACCACCAGAAAAAGGCACAATGCTTAACTAATGATGGGTTTGTGTCGTGGATTACCAAAGAACCCAGAAAGGAGCAAATGCATGCTCCGCACCATGACTTGAACCTTACAAATGAATGACAAGTAAAAAGCCACATACAAAAGACACAGTCAAGACACATGAAGTTCCGGGGCTGGAGACAGCTCAGCGGTTAGGAGCACTGGCTGCTCTTCCAGAGGACCCAGGTCTGATTCCCAGCACCCACATGGTGGCAAACAACCATCCATAACTCCAGTTCCAGGGTATCCGACGCCCTCTTCTGACCTCTGTGGACACTGTGCTTACATTCATGTAAGCAAACCATTTAACATAAAGTTAAATAATAAATGAATAATTTTTTTAAGACAGGGTCTCCCTGTAGCCCCAGCTGCCCTGGAACTCACTATGTAGACCAGGCTGGCCTTGAACTCACAGAGATCCGCCTGCCTCTGCCTCCCGAGTGCTGGGATTAAAAGCATGCACCACTAAGCCCAGCATAATTCTTTTTTTAAAAAAGATATAAGAAGTTCATGTGCAACAGCAGAAGTCAGAATAGAATCTCCCTCTGGAGGAGGTTGGGGTACCTCCTAGAGAACACAAAATGCTAATTGTAATCTGGGTGACAGTTGCTTGGGCCAAGTTATGGGTCAACTACAATCAGACTGTCCACTCAACACCCGTGTGTTAAGCTGGGTGTGGTGGCTCATGTCTGGAATCCCAGTATTTGGGAGGCACCACCTCCCAACTGCTGGAATTACAGATGTGCATCACCACGCCAGTGCCACTCAGTGCCATGTTCTTCCCCTCTGTCTTCTCTGTCTCCCAAGGCATCAGTTTCATCCCACCCTCAGCCCCCTCTGGTCATAGGGTGGCCATCAGCAGGGCTGGGCTCAGTGTGTGGGAGAGGCCAGGGCTGCATTGATTTCAGGAGGGTGAGAAGCCCTGATGTTTAGCACTCAGGGTTCCTGTGGTGCAAATGCTCCCAGGTGGCCAATTTCTGGATCCCAGAATGACACAGTTGGGGAGCTGATACCACTGGCACCAGCACACAGCAGTAGAGATACATCATCTCTCTGCTAAACAGCATCCCGTGGGATAAAATATAGAAAACATGCTTGGCCTAGGCCAGTCAGTCTCTCCCAAACCCTTTGGTGGCTGCACAGCAGGGGAAGGAGGAGGGAGGGGAGGACATTGAAGGAGTCACTGTGAGGCAGCCTGGCCCCTCATTTTCCCAATTTTCTCTTCCCAGTAGTCCTTGCCCTTTACAGCAACAAGTTCAACCCTAGCCAGCAACCCTAACAACAGACCCACTTAGGGAGATGGGGGACAGTGGCTGAGTCCTAGTTTGGAAGACAAAGAAACTAGGAGGCAGGCAGACAGGGACACATCAGGATTAAGCCAACATCTTGCCTCAGGAACCAGCTTTGTTGTGGCTGACAAAAGCCCTGGCCAAGCTTGGTATGTCAGCCCCTGGCCACTCTCTCTCCATTCTACACAGGCTCTGGGTCCCTTGCTTGATTTCTGGAGCCCACAGCAGGAAGAAGAAAGTGCCAAGTTCAAGGAAGAGAGCAGCCTGTATCCCTGCCAGCATCCTGGAGGCTCAGATCATGTGAACAGAGGGTTTATTTTCTTACAAACTGAGCCCCAGGCGTTTCAAAGTAAGACAGACAGGACTATAGCCCTTATGACACCTGCCCTGCAGCTGGATGTTCCTTACTATGCAGAGGACTGTGGCTCTGAGTGATACCACATAGTCTATGCAGGGAAAACCTGCTTTTCCCTGCAGCCAGCGGAGCTAATTGCTGAGTTCATTGATAGCATGTCATTAGGTGAAAAAGAGCAAGCTCTAAAATTATATTTACAGGAGCTAGACAGATGGCTCAGGGGTTAAGAACAGGGACTGTTCTTCCAGAGGACCTGGGTTCAGTTCCCAGCACCCACATGGCAGCTAACAGTCATCTCTACCTCCAGCGGATCTGACACCCTCTTCTGGTTTTTGTGGGCGTTGCATAGCATGGATGTACTTACATGCAGGCAAAACACTCACTCATACACATAAAATAAAAATAACTTTTTATTATAATAGGGCGTGGTCTCTGCACTCCTGGAATCCAGCACTCATGAGGTGGAAGCTGGGGACTCAGGAGTTCAAAGTCAGCTTAAGCTACAGGATATCTTGTCTCAAAAAAATGAAAAACAAGAGTCATAGGGCTGCAGAGATGGCTCAGTGGTGTAGAGCACTGGCTGTTCTTGCAGAGGGCCTGGGTTTGGTTCCTAGCACCCACAAGGTGGCTAATAACCATCTGAAACTCCAGTTCCAGGGGATCCAACAGCCTCTTCTGGCCTCCAAGGGCATTTCATGAACATAGTACATACATGCAGCAAAACTCATAAAATAAAAATAAATGATTTTTTTTTTTTTTTTTAGTCTTTTTGAGACAGGGTCTCCATGTAGCTCCAGTTAGCCTGGAACTCGCTATGTAGACCAGCCTGGCCTTGAACTCACAGAGATCTGCCAGCCTCTGCCTCCCAAGTAATGGGATTAAAGGTGTGCACCACCACAACAAGCAAAACAAAACAAAACAAAACAAAAAACAACTAATTTTTAAAAACTAAAAAGAAAATAAGTGCCAGCCAGATGGATCATCAGGTAACAGTGCTTGTCAACAACAACCAAAAAAAAAAAACCCCTCACTGGCTGCTCTTGTAGAAGAGCCAGGTTCAGTTCCCAGCACCCACATGGCAGCCAACAACCATCCGTAACTCCAGTTCCAGGGGGATTTGACACCCTCTTCTGTCCTCCATGGGCATTGCATGACATGGGTACACTTACATACATGCAGGTAATACACTCTTACCATAGAATAAAAAACAACAAAAATGCTGATGGCCGTAGGATGGTCTGCCTATAATCCCAGTGCTTGGTAAGCAGAAATAAGGGATCTCTGGGGCAGGGGCAATCTGACTAGCTAGACTGGCTGAGGTTGCAAGAGATCTGGTGCCCATAAACAAAATGGAGAGTGATATCAAGGGCAACACTTAACGTCAACTCTCCCTCTGACCTTCAGACACACACACACACCACATAGACATACATAAGCAAATTTTTTTAATTATTCATTTTATGTGTATGAGTGTTATGCCTGCATATGTATAAGTGCACCCCTGTCGTGCAGTGTCCACAGAGAACAGAAGAGGGCCTTGGCTCCCCTGGAACTGGAGTTTCAGATGGTTGTGAGCCTCCACGTGGGTGTTGGAATTCGAACCCGGGTCTTCTGCAAGAACAGCCAGTGCTCTTTAACCACTGAACCATCTCTCCAGCCCTGCATAAGCTTTTTAAAATTTAAAAAGAAAATAAAATATAAACCAAACTATACTCATTGGGATGGTCAAAAAGAAAAAGAACAAGTGCTGGTGACAGTGCTGATGAATTAGAACGCTGTGCATTGTGGGTAGAGATTAAAATGAGGGACACTGTGGAAAAGCGTATGGAGAGTTCTCCAAAAGAAACCAAAACAAAATTATAATCAACAATTCTACTTTGAGATACAAAAGAGCCAAAAGCAGAGACTCAAATACATATTTACACATCTCTATTCACAGCAACAGTATTCAATAACCAGAGGATGGAAGAAACCCAAGTATCCACCAACAGATGGATAAACAAAATTTAATATACATGTACAACTGAATATTATTCGGCAGTGAAAATAAATGAAGTGTTGTATTCTACAACGTGGCAACAATAGACAAAGTAAAAGACGCCACAAAAAATAAATAAATAAAAATAAAATAAGGGCCAGAGAGATGGAGCGGCAGGTAAAGGTGCTTGCCGACAAGCCTGTTGACCTGAGTTTAATCCCTAAAACCCGCACATGGTAGGAGAGCATCAACTCTGAAAGCCTGTCCTCTGACCTCCATATTGTATGTTGCAAGCACACACACAATAAATAAATAAATAATTAGTAAATAAATAATGGTGGGAAGTTTAGAGACGTGTTGCTCTTATTTCAGTCTCAGAAACCAGCAGTGTGGGGCTGGAATGTGGCTCAGCTGGTAGAGCCTGGCATGCAGGAGGTCCTGAGTTTGAGTCCCAGTGTCAATAAACCAAGCGTGATAACGTAAACCTGTAATCCCAGAACTTGGGAGATGGAGACAGGAGGGAAAGAGTTCAAGGGTTTTCTTGGCTATATGTCAAGGTCAAGAGCAATCTGGGATACATGAGACACTGCGGGGTGGGGGGGAGGGAGGGAGGGAGGGAGGAAGGAAGGAAGGAAGGAAGGAAGGAAGGAAGGAAGGAAGGAAGGAACCCAATTATATTACTTTTCTGTTGCTGTGATAAAACACCATGACCAAGGCCACTTACAGAAGGAAAAGTTTTCTGGACTTACGGTTCCAGAGGAGTAAGAGTCCATCATGGTGAGGGAGGCATGACAGCAGAGGTGGCCAGAGCAGAAAGCTGAGCACTCACATCAAGCAGGCACAGGAAACAGATCAACACTGGAAATCCAGCAAGACTTAAGACTTCTCTGAGCCCACCCCCAGTGACGTGCTTCCTCCAGCATGGCCACACCTCCTAAGGGTTCCACAGCCCTCCCCAAACAGCACCATCAAATGGGGACCAAGTGCTCAAATACTTGGAGCCTATGGGGGGACTTATCTTGTTTGGAATGACCTGGAATGAACAGGATGAACACGATGTTGGCTTCCTCACCTATGAAATGGGTGTCACAAGATACCTGTGGTGCCAGTTTACTGGGGGCTAAAAGTAAATCCCATCGGAAAAGCACACAGCACGATGCTGGGTCAGCAAGAAGAGGTCAGTGGCATGGGAGGAGCCCAGGAGCAAGGGAAGGAGAGATCCCAGGCAGCTCCCAAGGAGGCTGGGAGAAGGAGGTGGTCCTTGGGGATGGGGCACAATGGGAGTGGTCATGGCAACTCTAGAAACCCATAGAGATGGTGACTGTCACCCACCAAGAGAAACATCAGGTCAAAAATGGCAGGAAAGCATCCCTAGACCCTGATCCCCAGGCCTGACCTTGGGGCTGAGGTCAATGTCAGAGGGTCTAAGAACCTGGGAAGGATGTGCCACATTCTCCAGAATCACCAAATGAACATCAGATGAATGTGTCGGCTTAGTGTTCCCACCTAACTTCTAGAAGGAAGCCAGGTGTCAGCTCCCTTGTCTCTTGGGGACTAACAACTGTGGCAAGGCCAAAGTTGAAGTGTGCCCAGAACTTCTGTCCTGGGAGGTCTGGAGGGGCAAAGAGAGGTAAGGGGCTCTGAGGAAAGAGAGGAAGAAACACTCCCAGAGCCAAAGGAGGGCAGAGCCCCCAGTCCTCTGGGGAGGGCAGTCCCAGAGCCCTTGACCTACAGAGCCCAAGAAAGGGACTGAACCAGCCACAGTGCCATAGAGAAGCCAGACCCTGACTCCAGGAGCACGGGGAGAACACAGGGCATGACAAAGAGCATCTCTAGGATGACCATGTGAACCAGAGAAGTCTAGCGTAGTCTCTTACCGTTTGAAGCTGAAACCATAAAACCCACAGGCTCCATTTTGACTGTTGGTCCCCAGCAGATGGCCCTGTTTTCAGCGGCTTCGAAACCTGGAGGTGGAGGCCAACTGGTGGAATTGGTCACTAGGGGGCCACCACTGGAAAAGTATACCAGGTCCCTGGTCCTCTGACGTGAGCAGCCCCTGCCACACCCTCCTACCACCGTGATTGGAATTTCTCCACCATGTCTTCCCCACCGTGAAAGACTGAAACCAGGAACCAAAATAAACCCTTCCTCCTTTAAGCTGCCCACACCAGGCATCTCAGTCATAGTGACACAAAAGTAATCAAATCCCCAGAACTGGGAGCTGTGCAAGGTCCCCATGGCAGGCATGAGGAGGGCCGCCCACTGATGGGGAGGACTGGATTCCCTCCTACCTGGATCAATCTGAACAGACAGAATATAAAGAACTGACAGAGATAACAGCAATTTAAATTGTGGAAATGAATGGGCCCTATTGGCGCATGTAGCACACCCTTTGAGGTAGAAATTACCATCCCCTTTTATAGGTGACCGTGAATTCATTGTCAACTAGTCATGTAGCCTTTATGCCAAGGTCCCCTCCTGCCGGGAGACCTTTCTATTTTATCACTTACCTTTAACTTATGTGGAGTTTTTCGGTTGGCCCATCCTATGGTTAAAGGCTATACTTGAGTTCCACTCTGAATGGTACCTGAGCCCTCACTGTGGCTCAGACAACAGTGGGGAGCAGGCATTCCCAAGCCTTAGGTCTGGCCTGGCCAGTACCTTGCCCAAGCTCAGACTTCAGGCTGAGCGGCCTCCAAGTGACACAGGTTCCCCTTGTCCATTGTGGGTGGAGATGACTCCACCCTACTGTGAGCCAGATCACACACAGTCTAGAACTTTCCAGGTCACAGTGGACCCTGTAGGCGGGGCTTGGGCTGCATGGTCGCTGGGTGATGGCACTTGCTCCCCAGGTTGGAAAGAGCCTGGTTTGTCCGGCCCTTCACTCTGACGAGGAACACTGTGTGTAGAGCTGTTTTCTCTCCATTGAGCCTTTGAACCCAAGCTGCCAGATACTTTTTAAGAACAAATGAGGCTTGACTTGCACCAGGGAAAATGTTCAAGACTCAGCACTGTCCAGGCAGTTATGGGGCCCAGCATGTGTGTCAGTGTGCACCACGGGCCACCTTCAGACTTCTCAGACCCAACACAAAGTTGGCCCCTAGGGATCAGGACTGCCTGCTCCCCACAACCCTGACCCCCCAACAGCCACAACTCGGGCACCATTCAGTGAGAAACTGAATGTATAAACTAACCATTCTCTTAAAATTGTTTTACTAATTTATTTTTATTTTGTACGTGTATGAGTGTTTTGCCCACATGTATGTAAGTGCACCATGTGTATAATGCCTGTGGAGGCCATCGGAGTCCCTAGAACTGGAGTTATGGGTGGTTGTGAGACACCACGTGGGTGCTGGGAACCAAACCTGGGTCCTCTGCAAGAGCAGCCAGTGCTCTTAACCGCTGAGCCATCTCTCCAGTCCTAAATTGGCCAGTAATACACAAGATGGACCAGCTGAAAAAGCCACACACAAAGGTAAGCAAACGAGAAAGTTGAGGTTCAGTTGGTAACATGCTTGCCATGTAATCGTGAGGGCCTGAGTTCAGATCCCCAGCACCTATGCAAATCCCAGGCGGGCATGGCAGCCCACAGTAACTCCGGCACTCAGAAAGCAGAGGCTGGGCCTGCCCAGAGCCAGTTGGCTAGCCAGACTCACCCAGCTGACAAGCTCTAAGTTCAATGGAGAGACCTTGCCTCAGTGAATAATGGAAAGACATCAAGGAAGACCCCTGACGTCAACATCAAGCCTCCACAGTCAGGCACACACATATGAACACACACACACACACACACACACACACACACACACAAATTGATGAATTAATTAAATAAGGTGGAAAGTGACTCAGGAAGACCCCTGGCCTGGACCTCTGGCCTCCACATGCACCTCGAAGGTCTGAACCCACTCTACAAGTCGGCAGCAAGGGCTGCTTTAGGTGACCCCAGAGGAAAGACTCCACCTCTCTGAGCTTCATTTCCTCCTCCATGACGTTCAGGTGCACTGTACACACATGGCAGGGAGATCTTTCAGGCTTGAGTGGCCCGTCAGCCTGCCACATAGTAAGTGCCCATCACGTGGTGACTCTCCACTGCCCCAGGCAGATCTTACACAGCAGCCAGGGACACCCAAGAGTCACCGCTGACCCCCGAACACATGATGATTTGTTCATTTTCTTTCTGGGGGTTGGGGAGCAGTCAGGACTTGGGGCTGCCTTCCCTGCAGGCAGGAGGCTGGCAGGGTCCTCAGGCTCTGTGATCTCACAGTGGAAGGCCTGGGAAGATAATCTGAGAAACGTTGTTGTTGGGGATGGAGAGATGGTTCAGTGTTAAAAGTGTTTGCTGCTCTTCCAGAGGACCCAAGTTCAGTTCCCACCCAGCACCCACATCAGGCAACTCACAACCGCCTATAACTCCAATTCCAGGGTATCCAACACTCTCTTCTAGCTTCTGAGGGCACCTGCATACACATAGCATATGCTCACATGAACACACATACATTAACATAAGTAAAAATTAATCTTTAAAAAAATAAATATATAGGGACTGGACAGATGGCTCAGCGATTAAGAGCACTGACTGCTCTTGCAGAGGACCCAGGTTCAATTCCCAGCACCCACATGGTGGCTACGAACTGTCCTTAACTCCAGTTCCAAGGGAATCCAAAGCCCTCTTCTGACCTCTGTGGCATTGCACAACATGGGTGCACTCACATACATGCAGGTGATACACTCATACACAAATATATATATATATATATAGACATTGTCTTAGTCTCTTCTCTCTTCTTGTAGCCATAACACAATATCACAGACTGGATAAGTTATAAACTATAGAAGTTTTGGGCTCACAGTTCTGAAGACTGGGAAATCCAGGATCAAGGGGGTCTCCTCTTCTGAGGGAACTTTTTACTGTGTCGTCACACAGATGAGGGGCAAACAAGCCTTGGCCAGGGAAAAGAAAATCAAGCAAGGCTGGAGAGATGGCTCAGCAATTAAGAGCATTGCCTGCTCTTGCAGAGACCGGGTTTGGTTCCCAGCACCCACATGGTGGCTAACAATCATCCATAACTCCAGTTCCAGGGGCTCTGATGCCCTCTTCTGGCCTCTGAGGGCATTGCGCACATGAGTGCTTTTCCATACATGCAGGCAACGTTAAGTAAACAAAATAAAATTTAAAAATAAACAAAAATAAGCCAGGCGTGGTGGCGCACGGCTGTAGTCCCAATACTTGGGAGGCAGAGGCAGGTGGATCTCTGTGCGTTCAAGGCCAACCTGGACTACATAGTGAGTTCCAGGACAGTTGGGGCTACAGGGAGACCCTGTCTCAATAATTAATTAATTAATTAATAATAAATAAGTGTTTAAAAAGGAAAGAAAATCAATTCAAACTCCTTTGCCACTCCTGTGACAGCTCACCTACTCCTTACACAGTTTCTTTGATTGATCCCACCTGCAAGGCACAAGCACCTCTTAAACATTATATCTGGTGTTTTATTTTGGTTTTGTTTGCTTGTTTGAGACAAGGTCTCACCATGAAGCCCAGACTGGTCCCAAATTCCTGATCATCCTCCCTGACTCAGCCTCTCAAGCACTGGGATTACAGCCTGCACACAGCCACACCCAGCAGCCGCACCTCTCCATGCTGTTAAAATTACACCTCAACTTCAACTTGAGTTTTGAAGGGAACCTTCAAGCCCGAGCAGAGATTTGGTAACGTGGAGCACCTGGATACGACCTTGGGTGCAGCCCTCACCCCAGACCTAGGCATCCCTTGTGGCCTGAGATTTGAGGGTTGTCTTTAAGGAAGAGTGAGGGCTTGAAGGGTAAAGGAGAGAAATGGCCACCTCACAGCCTCTCTAAGTGCACCATCCCTTATGGGACCTTCTCTGTTACTTCCCAAGTGTATGAGGTGACTGAGAAGGTGAGGGCACCTGCAGGACCAGGAAGGATCTTCAGAGGGTTTCATGACTAGCTCCTGGTTTCCTTGGAAACTGAGCTCTCTCTTCAGCCTCTTCTTATGCACCTGTCTCCATCCTTTTCGACAGTCTTGATCCAAACCAAGAATCAGAAAAGGGCCATGTCATGCCTCTGAAAGGAGGTAACCATCAATAGAAAGAAAAGAGCCCTACAATTTCCATGTCTTTCAGGCAATCAAGAAGCCCGAGTTGAGGAGGGAAAGAATTTCTACAAAACACAGCACAGAAATTAGGAACCCAAGGCCTGCAAGATGGCTCAGTGGATAAAAACGTTTGCTGCACATGCCTGGTGACCTGAGTTCGATTCCCAGGTCTCACAGTGCAAGGAGAGGACAGACTCCCGAAAGTTATTCTCATCAAGGCGTGCTCACACACGTGTGCATGCTTGCATGCACACATACACACACACACACACACACATAATAATAATAATAATAATAAATTAAAGCCAGACGTGGTAGTACACAAGTCCCAGCACTCGGGAGGCAGAGGTAGGTGGATCTCTATGAAATCAAGGCCAGCCTGATCTACATATCAAACTCCAGGCTAGTTGGGGCTACAGAGAGACTGTGTCTCAAAATAATGATGATCCTAACAACAACAATAATAGCGGCTGGAGAGATGGCTCAGCGGTTAAGAGCACTGGCTGCTCTTGCAGAGGATCCAGGTTCAGTTCCCAGAACTGACATGGCAGCTAACAACCATCAGTAACTCCAGTTCCAGGGGATCTGACACCTTCTTCTGACCTCCATGGGAAATGCATGACATGGGTGCACTTACACACATGCGGGCAATACACTCATGCACATAAAATAAAAATATAAAAAGGTTTTTTAATACAAATAAATTATTAATAATATTAACAATAAAGTTAACTTTAAAAAAGGAGGGCTGGAGAGATGGCTCAGTGGTTAAGATCACTTACTGCTCTTGCAGAGGACCTGGGTTCGATTCTCAGCACCCACATAGTCACTAACAACCATCTGTAACTCCAGTTCCAGGGGAATCAGGTACTCTCTTCTGACGTCCACAGGCATTGCATGACACAGGTGCACTTACATGCAGGCAATACACTTGTACACAAAAAATAAATAAAAATTTAAAAAAAGAAAACCAGGCTTGGGGATAGTTCATAGAGTACTCACCTAGATGCATGAAGTCCTGGGTTGCTTCCCCAGCACCATAAATTAGATGTGGTGGTACAGGCCTGTGCTCCCAGCATGTGGAGGCAGGAGAGCCAGAAGTTCGGGTCATCCTTTGCTACATAGTGAGCTCTAGGCCATATCTAACATGAAACCTTGTCTCAAAAAACAAAACAGGGGCTAGAGAGACTATACAGCGGTTAAGAGCACTGGCCACTCATGAAGCAGACCTGGGTCTGGTTCCCAGCTTCCACATGGCAGCTAACAACCATCCATAACTCCAGTTCCAGGGGATCTGGCACCATCTTCTGACCTCCAAGATCATTGCATGACTTACATACATGGCAGGCAAAACATTCCTACATGTAAAATAAAAACATGGGGGAAAAAATTAAGGGAGTTGGAGCGATGGCTCAGAGATAGCACCCACATGGCTGTAACAATCATCTGTAACTCCAGTTCCAGGGGGATCCAATGCCCTCTCCTGACCTCTGCAGGCATTGCACAACATGGGTGCACTTATACACATGCAGGCAATACACTCATACCCATAAAATAAAAATAATAAATAAAATATTTTTTTAAAAAAAAGAAGACAGGGAAACAGTCCAGGATCAGAAAGGTCTTCAGGGAACTAGCAACCAAACGCCACCTGCAGCCTTTTCAGATTCCACCAACCAACCACAGTGACAAGAGCCACTTTTATTTATTTATTTCCTATATATCAGTGTTTTGCTCATATGTAAGTTGTAACATGTGAGTGCAATGCCCGTGGACACCAAAATTGGATGTCTGATCCCCTGGAACTAGAGTTATGGATGGTTGTTCGCCACCATGTGGGTGCTGGGAACTGAACCCAGGCCCTCTGCAAGAGCAGCCAGTGCTCTTAACCGCTGAGCAAGCTCTCCAGCCTGACAAGAGACACTTTAAAGAAAGCAAAGCATCTGATTACAGCAGGGCCTGAGTGTGATGTGTCTAAGTGACTAATATTTTGTTGGATGTGATAATGGCTTTGTGTTTACGTGAGAAAATGCCTTCTTTTTGAGAGAGGAAAATGCATAGAATCATAACACATAAAGTCACTCCATGATAGAGATTTTATTTTCCAGGCATCTACTTCCTGTTTCCTTTTCCTCCCCTTCAATGTATTTGACATTGTTGGTCATAAAAAGGGGAATTTTACAGCGGAGCCATTGAGAAGCCTTTTATCCATCCCCCGAGGCTCCCGATAGTGTGACCTTGTGTGGTCCTTTACCACCACAAATGCTGAGCTGAGCTGCCCTTTCAAAGTCCTTTCAGAGACCAGAAGCCAAGCATCAAAGCCGTCTCCATCCCCTCTCCTATTGTTCATGAGACTTCCACTCAGGAAATGGCAGGTTTTAACTCCTGGAGAAGGGCGAGCCCCCACACACACATACACACACCCCAGGATCACCCATCCCTAGGGTTCTGTCCCCTTTATGGCTTTCCAGCTTGCTTATCTGTTGTTGTGATAAAAACATGCTGATCAAAATCAAACTGGGGAGGAAAAGGTTTATTTGGCTGACAGGTCCCAATCACAGTTCATCCTTGAGGGAAGCCAGAGTAGTTCACTCAGGGCACGAACCTGGAGGCAGCTGCTGAAGTAGAGACCATGGAGGAGCTTACTGGCTTGCTCCCAGAGCTCTGCTCAGCCTGCTTTCTTATTCAACCTAGGACCACCTGCCTGGGGGATGGCACCACCCACAATGGGCTGGGCCCTCCCACATCAACCAGCAATTAAGAAAACGCCCCATATTCATAGCCACAGGCCAGTTCCATGGAGGCAATGCCTCAGTTGAGGTTCCCTCTTCCCAGGTGCGTCAAGCTGACAACTGAAGCTGTCTAGCCCAGGGCGCATGGGCCACAACCTGCATCAGGGAAGGTTTGAAGCTAGCAAAAGGGAGAAGGCTGGGTGCACAGCACTTACTAGCCACCTGTGCTGGGCAACGAGAGAGAGAGAGAGAGAGAGAGAGAGAATAAATTGACCATGGCCAACTCTCTTTCAGGCTGGATGCTGATTCTCCCTCTGTAAAGGCAGCGCTACGTCAGGGGTCCTTACACCTCACCTCCAGGGGTTCTTTGCTGTAGGTTTGGAACCTGCCTGTTTGAAGTTGCCAGTGGCTCCAAGGTCATGGTCCCAGATTAGCCCTTGGGAAGTCTGCAGTACCCATGGATCTTAGGCAAGCAGACTCAGACTTCCTGACTGGGAAGGGGTGTAGGGGGAGAGGTGACAGGCGGATGGAAGGCCTGGGACCCTAGAGCTGTGCAGCCCTGAAAGAGTCATCTCCTCTCTGGGCCCCATCTATAAACCATATTGTGCGTGTGTGTGTGTGTGTGTGTGTGTGTGCGCGTGTGTGCGCATGCGCGTGTGTGTGCGCACGTGTGGTGTGCACATGTATACAGATTGGCATGCATGTATGTGTAAGTGTACAGAGGCCAGAGATCAATGTTAGGCATCTTCCTCAAATCTCAAATCACTCTCCACCTTATTTTTTTTAGTATTTTATTTATTATTTTTATTTTATGTGTATGAGTGTATTGCCTGCATGTATGTGAGTGCACCCATGTCGTGCAATGCTGCAGAGGTCAGAAGAGGGCTTTGGATTCCCCTGGAACTGGAGTTAAGGACAGTTCGTAGCCGCCATCTGGGTGCTGGGACTCGAACCTGGGTCCTCTGCAAGAGCAGTCAGTGCTCTTAACCCCTGAGCCATCTCTCCAGACACTCCACTTTATTTTTTGAGGCAGGGTCTCTCACTGAACTGGGATCTCACCATTGGCTAGCCAGCATGCCCCAAGATCCTCCTGTCCCCATCTCACCAGCAATGGAGTTGCCAACGTGCACCAATGTATCTGGCTTCTAAAGGTACTTGGGATTTGAACTCACGTCCTCATGCTTGGTAGCAAGTATTTTACCAACTGAACCATGCCCCCAGTCCCCAGATTGTTTTCTTTCTGTTTTTAAAGATTTGTTTTATTTTGTCTGTATGTATGTGTTGCATGCATGTAAGTACACCATGTGCCTGCAGTGCTCAAGGAGGCCAGAAGAGGGCTCTGGATTCCCTGGAAGTGGAGTTACAGGTGGTTGTTAAGGTTCAGATAGCCCCGCCCCCTCAACAACAGAATCACAAGGACTTCTCATGTTCCTGAGAAATGGGAACCTAGCTGATAAGCACCTTGGTCTTTGAAGTCAAGAGAAGCAGACTTTTCTCCACTGTTTGGCCAACACAGCAGGCTTCCCCTTTGATCTCTAAAGAGGACAGGTTTTAACAGTCCTGCTCTCCCACTCCCCCCCAACTTTAAAAAAAAAAATACATCTTCCCGCCTTCTGCAGGAAGCAGAAGCCTCCCTTTTAAAAGACCCCAGCTCAAGACCCAGGCAGACATTTTCCCTGCCTGGAAGAGAATCTGCCCCATGTTCTCCTTTGCTAATAAACCCTATTTTGATGGAGTTTTAGCTGTGCCTCGGTGCCTCATCATCCATTCGCTAGTTCTCTGCCAACATTTTACCTATCAGTTGTGACGGCTATGTGGCTGCTAGGACCTGAACCTGGGTTTTCTACAAGAGCAGGAAGTACTCTTAACTGCTGAGCCGTTGTTCCACCTCGCCCCACCTTTTTTGTGTGTTTTTGTTTTTCTGAGACAGGGTCTCCCTGTAGCCCCAACTGGCCTGGAACTTGCTATATAGAGCAGGCTGGTGCCAATCTCACAGACATCCACCTGCCTCTGCCTCCTGAGTGCTGGGGCATGCACTTTGAGACATGCACTTTGAGGCATGCACTTTGAGACAGAGTCTCATGCAGTCTGTGCTGGCCTTGAACTCCATATGTAGCAGAGAGCGACTTGGAACTGCTGATTTTCTCCCAAGTACTGGGATTACAGCCATATGCCACCACACTGGGTTTAGGGACCAGATTGGGAGGCAAGGCCTCTGCTCCTAAGATTCTGCTCACTGTAAAAGGCTAGGGAGAAAAATATTAAGTACAGTTGTCCCCCCCGCCCAACCTCAGCTAGACCTCAGAGTCCATGGGTGTCTGTGATCAGTGCCAGTGGGTGGCCAGCTGGCCTGTTCAATGTATAGCAGTGCTCCCCAACTCAGAGTGAGTTTGATCTCTCCTGAGAAGACCTGAGTCTTACAAACTTCTGCCTTTCCAAGGAGAATTCAGGCCAGGCTAGCCTCCTCCCCGGGAGACATCACTTGCGCCCCATCTCACCCGAGCAAGCTACAGGGAGCTTTATAAAGAAGGCAGGAGGCTCAAGCAGGGACACACTTGACTGTGTTCATCTGGGACAAGGCCACATGCCCTGTATGGGGTGTCCATAGCTCCATGACACCCTTCAGAACATCCACATGATCAAAGCCTACAGTCCCAGAGAATTCTCCAAAATTAACCCAGCCCTGGACTGGGGAGATGGCTCAGTGAGTGCCAAGCTTGCCACATAAACATGAGGCCTGAATTAGAGCGCGCAGTGACTGGCCGGGTGCCTTCGCATCTTCTACCTTGTGGCTCTTTGCTCACTTTCCTGTCCACCCGCCCTCTTGGCCTGAGCATGGAGCTAAGTGGCCTGGCAGCCAGCTTCGCTGTTGGCATTGTGGGTGATGCTGGCATGCAGGGAACTGCCCAACATTCACGACTGTTTGTGGGCATGATTCTGATCTTCATCTTCACAGACGTTCTCGGCCTCTACGGTCTCATCATGGCCCTCATCCTCTCCACAAAGTAGCCCTTTTCCAAGCCTACCAGCCACAGAATATGATATAAAGACCACCCTCCTCATTTCAGAACAAAGAACTTGACATACACACACATGGGCAGCCACCCCCTCTGTAGTTAGTCTTGTAAATGCACAGAGGCCTTGTGTACATTGTCTGTTACCCTCGCCTGGCCTGTGCCACCCGGTGCCGTGGACCTTTGGGCCCACTCATCTCTCATCCAGCCCCTTACCAGTCAAAGTTGCCGGCCACTGGCTGCCCCACCCATCACCCTAGAGTGCTGTGTGTATAAGGATAAATTAGAGCTGTCAGTTTTCATCGGGCCTTTAGTCACAGCACTCAGGAGACAGAGGCAGGCAGATCTCTGTGAGTTCGAGGCCAGCCTGGTCTACATAGTGAGTTCCGGGACAGCTGGGGCTACAGGGAGATCCTGTCTCAAAAAGACAAAAAAAAACAAAACAAACAAAAAAAAAGTTGTCATTTTTCTCTTCACTGGATGTTTATTTATATAAAATTTGACCTGTTTGTGCATCTGTGGAGCAGTCCTGTCTCCCAGGTATGTAGTAACCATTAGTAGAGTGTTGCCTTGTGGAGTTCCAGTTGCTGAGACTCCTTGGGTGGAGCCATCCTCCCCTAGCCACCCCACCCTATCCCTAGTCCTGGGCAGCTGGTTGGAGGGCAGAGTACTGCTGTTCACCAGGGCTAGTTCCAGGCTGTGTTCAATAAAGTTCTCAGGCATGAAAAACAAATAAATAAAAACCATGAGGACCTGAGCTTAGATCCTTAGCACTCCATGGAGTGGTACCTTGCCTGTGCCGGGGAGGCAGAGGTTGGAGGATTCCTGGGGCTGGCTGGACAATCAGTCTAGCCAATTAGTGAGTTCCAGGTTCATTAGGAGACTCAGTCTCAAAAATATGGTAGAAAACCAGAGAGATGGCTCGGTGGGTAAAGGTACTTGTTTTATAAGCCTGGAGACCTGAGTTCAAGCCCCCATGGATAGGGGGACATCAAGTGGCCACCATCCACCATCTCCAACTCTCAGCACAAAGATGGAGAAATCCCATAAAGATGGGAGCTGGGGGGCCCAGGTATCAGGAGGAAGGACCAGTGCCTCGGGGCACCCACAGGCACAGGTTGGAGGATTCCAACGACTGACTCCGCCTACCCGCTGCTGGTGTACCAGGTGCCCCAGCAGGGATTTGAAAGGATTTGAAAGACAGCCTCGCTGAAGGGAAGAGTTTCGCCTTTGGATAGCCAGGACACCAGAGTGCGGGCAGCGCAGGTAGGACTTGGGCACGTGGAACTGGTCTCCAGGGCCGACATTTCCAGCAGAACCAAGTCCCAGCAGGCTGCTGCTTGTTTGTTTGTTTTCTCTCTTTGCTCCATCAGTCAGCTCAGCAAATTTAGATTTTGTGTATTTTTTTAATTATGTTTTTCTTTTATTTATTTTTTTGCGTGTATGTGTGTGCATGTGTGGAGGCCAGAGGTCAACCTCAGATGGAGCCCTAAGTCTTGTATTTTATAGTGTTTTCTTTTCTTTTTTTTTTTTTGGTCTTTTTGAGACAGGGTCTCCCTGTAGCCCCAGCTAGCCTGGAACTCACTGTGTAGACCAGGCTGGCCTCGAACTCACAAAGATCCACCTGCCTCTGCCTCCCAAGTGCTGGAATTAAAGGCGTGCACCACCATGCCCAGCCTTATAGTGTTTTCTTTAAAGACATTTATTATTTCTATTTTATGTATATGAGTGTTATGCCTGCATGTGTGTAAGCGTACCCATTTCATGCAATGCCCGCAGAGGCCAGAAGAGGGCATCAGATCCCCTGGAACTGGAGTTGCAGATGGTTGTTAGTCGCCATGTGGGTGCTGAGATTCGAACCTGGGTCTTCTGAAAGAGCAGCCAGTGCTCTTAACCACTGATCCTCTCTCCAGCCCCTACACTCGGCTTCTTACATCAGTTCTGATAATCAAACTCCTCATCCTTGCAAAGCATGTGCTTTATGGACTAACTCAGCCTCTTATTGTTTATTTTTTGCAGTGCTGTGGATGGAACCCAGGACCATGCAGTGCTAACTAAGCACACGCTCCCCCCCACTGAGAACACACCGTCCAAACCCGGAATTGAAATTGAACAAAGCTCCTGAGTGGCACTCTGAGTCCCTAGAAACCTGCTCTGTCTGAGCCCCAGTGTCTGCTGCGTCCTTCTAACCTTCCTCACCAGTCACCACCTCCTCCTCTCCCTTCCGCTCTTTGTCTGACAAGGACAGGTCCTAGAAGTTTACCTGACCACTCCCCAGACACTATATTAGGTACCTGCCCCTATTTGGTCTCTTAGAACCACGTGGACTGTGGAGTTCCAGTTACCACATGGTTCATAATGGCCTGTTTATTTTCAGTTCTTAGATCATGAAGATGAAGTGATAAAATGGTGAAAGGATGGTTAAATGCATACGTCAGCAAGAAATAGCTGCCCTTCGTTGAAACACAAGAGGCAGTGAGACGGCTCAGTGGGTAAAGGTGCTTGCTGACAAGATTGACGACCTGAGTTTAATCCCCAGGACCTACATGGTAAAAGAAGAGAAATGATTCCCACAAGTTGTCCTCTGACCTCCGCACACGTGCCATGGCATGTGCTCCAACACTTGCGTGCACACACACAGACACAGACTAAAATTTTTTAAAGTACTGACCACTTTGTAGATCTCGGCTCTTAGGAAGCCGGCTCTACTCACAGTCCGTGTTACCATGGGAAAGGATGTACAGAAAGTAAACAGGAAAGAGAAGGCTCACAGCCACGTCCGGGGGCAAGCAAGTGCGGGCACCCAGCTGTCCTCCGTGCAGGTCTCTGTTTCAGTCTCCCAGCCAGAATGTGTGTGTCCAGGTCAGCTCAGGTTATTCTTAATAAAAGTGCCACAGACCTATTTCCCACAGCTATGGGGACTGAAGTCTGAGATGAAGGCGCTAGCATGCCTGGGCACTGGTGTGGGCCTCTGCTGTTTGTAGACGCCCATCCTCCTGCTTCATTTTCACATGGCAAAACACAGTCTCTCCAGAGAGGGTCTCATGTAGCCCAGGCAGGCTTCAAACTACCTATGTAGCCAAGGATGGCCTTGAATCCTCCTGCCACTACCTTCTAAGTCCTTGGGTCACAGGCATGGGCCACCAGGCCTGATTTATGTGATGCTGGGATTTGAACCATGCATGTTAGCAAGCAAGCACTGTACCAACTGAGCTATGTCCCCAGCCCTCCAGCCTCTTTTTTTTGAAAAATGTATGATGTTGTTATTGTGCACATGCACTCTCATAGTCCACAGTGTGCTTGTGGAAGTCAGAGGACAACTTCCGGAGGTCGGTTCTTCCTTTTGAGCTTGCTGGGAGGCAGGCTAATTACCTGCACTGCACTGTGCTGTACTCCAGGCAAACTGATCCACGAGCTTCCATGACATTAAAATTGATTTTTCTGTCTCTGCCTCCCATCTCCCCATATGGGCGTACCGGCATTATAGACCTTGCACCACTGAATCCAGCTTTTTAAATATAGGTTCTGGGGAGCAAAGTTGGGTCACCAATCACTTGACTGACCGAGCCATCTCCCCAGCCCAGCAATGTGAACCTTTTATCCAGGTGCTGGGATTGAGCCCAGGGCTGATGTCTGTACTTGTTTCCTGGGGCCCCTCTGTATTTGTTTAACCTCTGCGAGAGCTGGAGTCTCAGTGTTTCTGGGAGTGCCACCTGTGCACACAACTGAACCTCCACAACAGTGTACTCACAAGTGAACACACAAGCAAACAAACAAATAGGGGTTGGAGAGGTGGCTCAGCAGTTAGCGCTTGCTGCTCTGGCAGAGGACCAGCTTGGGCTCCCGGCAGCCTGTGAGCCTGCTCCACCTCTGGGCCCTCAGGTGCCCTCTTCTGACCTCAGGCACTGGCACACAGGTGGCATACATTCAGATACATACACAGACACACACATACACACACACACACACACACACAAATCTTTAAAATAAATAAGTTATGATATAATCAAATGTTTGAAAACAGTTCACAGTGCTGTCATACACTATACGGCATGGTGAACAAAAACACTCCTGTCAGGCAGCACAGTCCAAGGGCTCAGAGCCAGGCAAGGGCTGGGCCTCTCCAAAGAATGTGCAGGTAGCCCAGGCTGCCGCACTGATCTGTCACTGCAGAGGGCCCTTCTGTGTGTGGAGTCACACCATCAGCTTTAAAGTGTGAGGTTGTGTTGTTTTCCTTTCTCTTTGCTGTGACAAAATACCTGACAGGAAGCAACTTTAAGAAGGAAGAGTCCAGACTGGAGAGATGGCTCAGAGGTTAAGAGTACCAGCTGCTCTTGCAGAAGACCCAGGTTCAGTTCCCAGCACCCACATGGTGGCTAACAACCACCTGGAACTCCAGTTCCAGGGGATCCGATGCCCTCTTCTGGCCTCTGTAGGCATTGCATGCATGTAGTGCACTTAAATGCAGGCAAAACACTCATACACAAAAAATAAATATATAAATGAACACTTTTAATTACAAAGGAAGGATGCTTTCATTCTGGCTCACAATTGGAGGGTACAGCTCCTCATGGCGGGAGAGACATGGCCGCAGGAGCTTGAGGTCACTGTGTCCGCAGTCGGAGAGGGAGGCTGATGCTCAGCTCACTTTCTCCTCTTTCATCTGTGTGTGCGTGGTGTGTGTGTGGTGTGTTTGTGTATGATGTGGTGTGTGTGGTGTGTGGTGTGTGTGTGTGGTATGTGTGTGGTGTGTGGTGTGTATGTGTTTATGTATGTATTTGTGTGTGTGTGTTGTGTGATGTGTGTATATTTGTGTTTGTATATGGTGTGTTTGTGTATGTTGTATGTGGTGTATGTTTGTGTGTGGTGTGTGGCATATTTATGTGTGGTCTGTGTGTGTGTGGTGTATATGTGGTGTGTGCTTTTGTGTATCTATAGTGTGTGTATTTGCATGTGTGGTATGTGGGGGTTTTTTTTAGGTTTTTTTTTTCGGTCTTTTTGAGACAGGGTCTCCCTGTAGCCCCAGCTGTCCTGGAACTCACTATGTAGACCAGGCTAGCCTTGAACTCACAGAGATCCACCTGCCTCTGCCTCCCAAGCGCTGGGATTAAAGGCTTGCGCCACCACGCCCAGCTGGCGTGTGTGTTTTTATGTGTGTGTGGTGTGTATGTGGTGTATTTGTGTATGTGGTGTATTTGTGCATCTGGCGTGTGTCTCTTGTGTGATGTGTGTGTATTTGTGTGTGTTTGTGTGGTGTGTGTGTGCATGGCATGCATATGGAGGTCAGAGGTCAACCTCGAATGTCAGCCCTTGCTGTCTACCTTGTTTGAGACATGGTCTGTTGTCCACTGCATACCCTAGGCTAGCTGGCCCATGAGTTTTCGGGGATTCCCCTGTCTCTGCCTGTCATTTTGCTGTAGGAACATCAGGATTACAGACTCCTGCTACCTTGTCCCACTTTACATAGGCTCTGGACTCAGGCCCTCACTTGAGTAGCAAGCATATTACCCACTGAACCATTGCTCTAGCTAATTCTCCTTTTTATTCAGTCAAGTAGCCCAACCATGGGATGGTGTCACCCTCCACACACACAGTTACAGGACTTCCCACCCCGGTTAACCTCATCTAGAAACTCCCTCACAGATACGCCCAGAGGTTTGTCTCCTAAGGTGATTCTAGAGTCTGTCAAGTGGATAATCAGTACTAACAATCTCCGAGTGACCAGTCACTCTTGAACATGGCTCTAGAAGATGCTGTTTGGAAGCTCAGTCTCTGGTTGTCCATCACAGCCAGTCCATGCCTCTGGGTTGCAGATGGCTCCCACTGAGGCTGGATATGTGGAAAATGAAGTCTGGAGGTCTAGGCTGGCTCTCCCAAGCTGTGACACTAGTCCTGGGGTCACCTCTACAGCTGCACCCTAAGAGGCCTCTCCCACCCACTCCAGGGCTGGTCTCAGCAAGGGGGAAGTCTCCGAGATATGTGAATGACCGTTCCCCTGCAGTCTGCCAAGTGCATTCAGTACAATCTGCATATACTAGATACGCATTCCATCCAACTCCCCTCTAGGGAAAGCGTCTTCTCCTTGGGGCAAAGGAAGGAATAATGAAGGACTGGGGGTGTAACCCAGCGGGCAGAGCGCTTGCCTAGCATGCACCAACCAAGCACTACGTCCCATCCCCAGCACCACGTACACTGGGGTGGGGAGGCATGCTGTAATCTCAGCTCTCAGGAGGTAGAAGTGGGAGCAACAGGAGTTCAAGGTCATCCTCAACTATATTATGAGTTAAAGACCATCCTGGGCTACCTGAGACCTTGTCTCAAAAAAGAGTGGGGCGTTCACAAGCCCTAGAAGTGAACCTAATTACTGTTATTCTGGTAAATGGACATAGTAGCAAACTGCCCTCTAAATTCATTATCTCCCTACTCATAGATCAGCGCATCTCTCGGACCTCATCAGAGACGTGTCATTGTGCAGTGGATGGGGGTTGACACAGAAACTCACTCAGAGAGTATCAGTAGTGCTCAGTCACAAATGTGGTCCTCAGGAATGATGCCAGAAGGTGGGGGTGGGAAGGCTGTGAGAGCCAGAGGCCAGGGAGGACCAGAGCTAAACAGTGTGTTCTGGACATGACAGGACCACTGTGCTCATGAACTCACAGCAGCTGTGCTGCCTGCACGAGATCAGCCCAAGGTCAAGTCAGTCAACATTTTAGTGTGGATGGGGGAAAGAGGCTCACACATCACCATCCCTAGCTGAAGAGCTATTGACTGTTGGCGGCTTCCCGGGCAGGAGGAGTGTGCTGGATGCTTTAGCTGTCAGCTTGACACACCTGGGTAGAGGGAGTTTCAACTGGAGAATCGCCTCCAGTGGACTGGCCTGTGGCCACGGCTGTGGGGCATTTTCTTGATTGTTGAGTGATGTGAGAGGGCTCAGCCCCTGGGTGGTGCCAGCCCTGGGCAGGGGGGGACAGGGGCAAGCCAGTAAACACCATTCCTCAATGGCCTATGCTTCATTCAGCTCCTGCCTCCAGGTTCCAGCCCTGAGTTCTTACCTTGGGCTCTCTCGGTGATGAACTGTGACCTATAAGATGTAAGTCAAATAAACCCTTCCCTCCCCGAGTTGGTTTTGGTCAGTATTTGTTCTTTTTCTAATATTTTATTTATTATTTTTATTTTATGTCTATGAGTGTATTGCTTGAAGGCAGGTAGGTGCATGCCTGTCATGCAATGCCCATGGAGGTCAGAAGAGAGTGTCAGATCCCCTGGAACTGGAGTTACAGACGGTTGTTAGCCACCATGTGGGTGCTGGGAATCCAACCCAGGTCCTTTTCAAGAGCAGCCAGTGCTCTTAACCTCTGAGTCATCTCTCCAGCCCCTGGGTCAGTGTTTTTATCACAGCAATAGAAAACTAACTAGAACAGGGAGTCTGTTTTCCTTAAGGATGTGGCTCCTCTAAGTCCACATGCTCCAGTGGATGGCCCCATACCAAGAAGTATATGGGTGTACAAATTTACAAATTGAGGGATTTTTTGTTTTTGTTTTTTGTTTTCGTTTTGTTTTGGTATTTTTGAGACAGGGTCTTCCTGTAGCCCCAGCTGGCTTGGAACTCAATATGTAGACTAGGCTGGCCTTGAACACACAGAGATCCACGAGAGACTGGCCTCCCCAAGTGCTGGGACTAAGGGCATGTGCCACCATGGCTGGCTCACTCAGGAGGCAGAGGCAGGCAGGTCTCTGTGAGTTCAAGACCAGCCTGGTCTACATAGTGAGTTCTAAGGTCAGGTGGGGCTACAGGGAGACCCTGTCTCAAAAAGATTAAAAAAAAAAAAAAGACACAGAATTGGAAGGGATGGGAAGAAGGGAAGATGGGGGTGGATCTGGGAGAATGGGGGGGAGAATATGAGGAAAATACATTATATGAAATTCTCAAAAAATTAATAAAATTATTATATTAAAAGAAGTGTTAAAGATGAAAAAGAGGAAGGGGACCAAGGAGATGGTGGCCACCTGTCATCCCAGCAGGTGGGAAGTGGGAGTTCGGGGTCCCCAGAGCAAGCTCACAAAAATGCCCAGCTCTGGATTAAGGGAGAGACCCTGCCTCTGTATATAAGATGGTGATCTAGCGAAGGCTGAGGTCAAGCTTGGGCCTCCACACATGCTCCAAACACATGATACACACACACACACACACACGCACACACACACACACACACACACACACACACACACACACACACAACTCTGCTTCCTTTGGGCAGATGCCTGCATTTGTACAAACCCTTGGTCTTCCCACACTGTCCCTCCGAGACAGGGTGACACATGTATTCCATACATGAGAAGATGGAGGCACAGACAGGTTAATAATATGCCTGAACTCATACAGCCAGTTGATGGAAGGGGCAGTGGTTTGAACCAAGGCAGGCTGGTTCTGAGGTCCTCGACTAGCCACTGCCTTCTGCCGAGGTTCAACGAAGCAATGGAATTATTATGAGCCCAAAAGCTATGACAAAAACATTCACATGTGCCTGCCAGCCTGCCGCCAGCCTCCAGCTGCATCTGCAGACTTAAGGAGAAAGGGAATTGGTCCCCAAACAGACATTGCAGACAAAGTAACAGAAAAATGAAGGAAAGCATTTGGCGAGGCAGAGAAAGAGTAGGATTTCCTAAGGAGAAAAGATGAGGTCTCCTGGACTGGAGGAGGCAGGTGTGTGCTGGGAAGGAGTCCCCACAGATGCCCCGGAACAAGAGGGACTTCTCTGTCACAGGTCAAAAGACACAAATCAGAGATTAAAAAAAGAAAAAAAAAAATCCAACCCAGGCACCAGGCACGGTGTCACACAACTTTAATCCCAGCACTTGGGGGGCAGAGGCTGGTGGATCTCTGTGAGTTCAAGGCCAACCTGGTCTACATAGTGAGTTCCAGGACAGCTGGGGCTACAGGGAGACCCTGTCTCAAAAAAGACAAAAAAAATTTTTTTAAATAAATAAAATTTTAAAAGAATTATTAGCAAGGCATGGTGGCTAGGAGGATCACAAGTTGGAGGCCAGCCTGGGCTACATAGTAAGACCCACTGCCAAAAAGACAAAATCTGGGATATAGCTGAGTGATAGAACACTTACCTAACATGTAGGGTCTGAGTTCAATCCCTGCCATTGCAAAAGAAAGGGGTAAGGAGACTGACTGGCATTTGTGGTTTGGTTATGGTTGAAGTGGACAGGCCCAAGGGCTTGCTCCCACTAGGGAGTGTTAAAAGGATGGAAACCTAATCGGATGATGGTGTCCAGAGGTGCCGCCATTGAAGCCATTGGGTGGAGCCCTCTAACTGGATTCTGGAGGCTTTATAAGAAGACAGAGAGTCAGGCCTGGTGGCATACCCTTCATCCCAGCATATGGGAGGTGGATCAGGAGCCTGGTCAGGAGTTCAAGGTCAGCCTCAGCTATATAGTGAATTCAAGGACAGCCTGGGCTATGTGAGACCCTGTGGTGGTATGGGATGCTGCATTGTGGCAATGTCTGAATAATCTCAGCCTGACTCTTAGTATCCATTTTAACCAAGAGTGAGAACCAACCGCTCTGAGAGCCTGTTCCTTCAGACTCCTCCTGGGACTGTACTCTGGAATGAAGGCTTTCCTCTCTCTTTATTGAAATACTATATCCACTGTGAAGTGGGGAATGAGAAAGTAGAAGGGTTTGTCTTAGCAGGGAGTTCTTTCTGCTCCCTACTGACTTCGAACGGCACACACAAGCACAAGCAACTGGTGGTGTGGATGAGGAATGTCCCCCGTAGGTTCCAAGTATTTGAATGCTTGGTCAGTTTGGTAGTGCTGGTTGGGGAGGCGTGGCCTTGCTGGAGGAAGCACGTCACTGGGGGCGGGTTTGAGAGCTCATAACCTTGTCTCACTTCCAGTTTCTTTCTGTTTCCTGTGCCCGCTTTCTGCTCCAACTGCCTCCCCCCAACCACCACCATCATGGTGGACTCTAATGCCTCTGGAACCCATGAGTTCAATAAGCTCGTCCTTCTATAAGTTGCCTTGGTCGTGGTTTTCATCACAGCAACAGAAAATAATACACCCACCCGTTGATCACAACACAAATGGGATACTTTTCTACCTTAATACTCACAATATACACACAAATACCTACATTATTCTGGATCGGGCAGGAGGGTCATGAGGGATTAAGGCTATTATGTTTGGGTAACAAGAGGAGCCCCAAGGCTTGGTAAACTGGTGTACAATATAACAAGCTGGGATGGTGTGAAATGATCTCTACTTTTGGTTGCAAGGTTAGGTAAAAACCATTATCCATAAGTCATTCATTCCCACAAATCCCTGTCTCAAAAAAATCAAAATAGGGGGAGAAAGGGGAGGGGGGAGGAGG
>NW_008342925.1:770264-778728 GCF_000622305.1 Nannospalax galili
GGAGGGGGAGGAGGGGGAGAGGTCAGAGGAAACATACACCACAGGTGACTTGACACTCATACACACACCCCTGCATTCAGCCCAGGCTGGCCTCTAATTCTCTATGTAACTGAGGATGATCTTGAACTCCTGACTCTCCTATTCCAGCTCTTATATGCTGGGATCACAGGTGTGCACTATCATACCTGGTTTATGTGGTGCTGGGGATCAAACCCAGGGTCTCATTCATGCTAGGCCAGTAGTCTACCTACTAAGCTACATCCCAAGGCCAAACTTTTCTTCATAACTTACCCAATCTCAGGTATTTTGTTATAGTAATGAAGAATGGACTGATACAACTTTGAGGAACTGAAAAGGCACAGAAGAAAAGTCTGAGGCACCCAGGAGGTGGCTTTTTCTGGAGGTAACACCTACCTCTAAGGTTGAAAGAATAAATTAGGGCTTGGAATTACTAAAATCCAGAAACTTGGAATGTGGACCTGTAAAGAAAAGACAAAACTGTTGAGTGCCGGCCTCTCACAGGGCCTGCGGGAGCCCACCTACTGCTGATAAAACCCCAGTTTGGATCCAGCCACCACAGCGTGATGGAAGCACCATGCAGGTGTCACTATAGGGAGTCATGTGGGTAATGCCCACAGGAAGTAGACAGGAAGAACCAAAACCATCCCTTCTCCCTCAGTCACACAACTTCTCCAAAGTCCCCCAGTGGGGAAAGAGCAGGCAGAACACAAACATGGTTTGTGAGCTGGCAAGATGGCTCAGTGGAAAAGAGACTTGCCACCAAGCCTGATGGCCTGAGTTCAACCCCTGAGACCGACAGGGTGGAAGGAGAGCACCAACTCCCGAAAGCTGTCCTTTGGTCTCCATATTCCCCAGTTCCCCAAATAAAAAAAATAAATGTGTTTTAAATTTGAAAAAAAAATTTAAGAAAGATGGTTTAGGGCTGGAGAGATGGCGCAGCAGTTAAGAACACGGGCTGCTCTTGCAGAGGACCTGGGTTCAGTTCCCAGCACCCACGTGGCAGCTAACAACCATCCTTAGCTCCAGTTCCAAAGGATCCAACGCCCTCTTCTGGCCTCCGGTCATTGCAAAACATGTGTGCAATTACACACATGCAGGCAAAACACTCATACACATATTTGAAAAGAGAGAAGACATATAGTTCACAGAAGCCCAACCCCAACTTGGTGACTGACAGCATCTACCCCTTTGGTGGCTTGGCCCCCTCCACCCCCCTGCAACCATTTTTTAATATTTTATTTATTATTTGCATTTTATGTGTACTAGTGTATTGCCTGTATGTATGTGAGTGCACCCGTGTCATGCAATGCCTCGGAGGTCAGAAGAGGGTGTCAGATTCCCCTGGAACTGGAGTTAAGGACGGTTCTTAGCTGCCCTGTGGCTGCTAGGAATCTAACCGGGGTCTTCCACAAGAGCAGTCAGTGCTCCCAACTGCTGAGCCATCTCTCAGCCCCGAGTCTGCAAACACTTTTTAACTTAGGTGTCCCTGAGGGCTGGGAGTGCAGCTCAGTGACAGGATGCCTGCCGAGCATGCGTGTAGCCCCAGATGCCATCCCCAGCACCACACAACAAAATATCTGTAATAAAATAACTCTCTAAATGACAATGTGAAACAGATCCTTCAAACAGAGAAAGACCCTCTCACCCATGGAAGAGGCCTGTTGGGTTTGCCATAATAAAATGCCTCAGACTGCCTCAAACACACAGAGGGATTTATTGTCTCAGTTTCTGGAAGGCAGAAATTCAAGACCAAGGCACTGTCAGGATTAATTTTAGTATGTAGGGGAACTCTCTGTCTCTCTCTCTCTGTCTCTCTCGCTCTCGCTCTTGCTCTCTCTCACTGTCTCCCTCTCTCACGCACACTCTCCCTTTCTTGTTCTCTCTCTCTCTCTCTCTCTCTCTCTCTCTCTCTCTCTCTGATTTGAGTTCCTTTTTAATATTTATTTATTGTGTGAGTGTGTGTATGTTTGTGTATGTGAGAGAGACGGCGGGGGAGAATGTCACAGGGCCCATGTAAAAGTCAAAGAACAAACTCAGGTCATCAGACTTGGAAGTTAAGTGCCTTTAGCCACTGAACCATCTTATCATGTTATCAATCCTGGTTTGGATTTTGGGGTTGTTTGTTTCTTTGTTTGTTTGTTTGAAACAGGGTCTCACTATATAGCTTTGGCTAGCCTGGAACTCCCTATGTAGACCAGGCTAGCCTTGATCTCACAGAGATCCATCTGCCTCTACCTCCTGAGTGCTGGGATTAAAAGCGTGTGCCACCATGCCTGGCCTAGTTTGGTTTTTTGAGATAAGATTTCAAGTATCCCAGGCTGGTCTAGAACTCACTATATAGTCAAAAATGGCCTTGAACTTCTGCTCTCCCTACCTCCACCTTCTGAGTGCTGGGATGACCTCCAGGCCTGGTTTATGCACTGCTGGGATGGAACCCAGGTCTTCGTGAATGCTTGGGAAGCACTGTGCCAACTGAGTTATATCCCAAACCTGTTTGTTTTTGAGAAAGGGTTTAATGTAGCCCAGGCTGGCCCAAACTAAAGATCCTCCCACCTCAGCCTCCCCAGCAATGTGATATCAGGTGTGCACCCCCATGCCCAGCCTTCAGAGACCACCCCCCAATCTCCCATTTGAATCAGTGCCATCAGCCTGCTTTGTGGAGTCTGGTTCCAGTGCACAGCACCTGGGAGACATGTTCTGACCACTGTGGCCCCACTATGCTATGAGACTCAGGATCTGAGTTCTTCAGAAGCCCAGCACCCCCAGCCTGGCACTATGCATGTAAGTCAAGCTCAATCCAGAAAGGAAATCAGGAATGAGTTGGAATTTTGAAAATGTGCCTGGGATCTGGACACTCTGCCCACTTCCAGTCATCCAGTGACCTCCAGAGCCACACAAAGATGAGGCAGTCCTGGCACAACCATGGCTCTCCCAGAAAGAAGCTTCAGGAAACAGACGGAGCCACAGCAACTGCTTTGAGACCAGAGGCTGACATGAAAGATGGGGGACTTGTCACCTGCTGAGCAGGACACTGTGTTAGATGAAATAAGTCAAGCCCAGAAAGAAAACATGGCAAGACCTCCATCATGTATGAAGTATAAAGACAGGATGATGCCCATAGTCCCAGCACTCGGGAGGTAGAGGGAGGAAGATCCGGTGTTCAGGGTCATCCTAGGCTACATGGCTAGTTTGAAGCCAGCTGGGCTCTGAGACACACACACACACACACACACACACACACACACACGTTCCATCCTGGTTCCCAGACCCTGGAGAGGGGAGGCAAGGATGGTCAGTGCTCATGGATGTCATAGTTAGAAGGAGGGATAAGTCTTGCAACACTGTAGCATGGCAAGAGTTTGTAGTGTAGCTGGAAGAGAGAGTTTTGGTTTTGGTTTCAGTATTCCAAGCTCCCTATGTCACCCAAGCTTGCCCCCAAAGCCCTGAAATAGAGCGATGTGACCCTCTGGCCTCAGCCTCCTGAAAGTGGACAGGAGGACAGGCCTACACCACTCTCTGCCCATGGCTGAAGGGAAAGTTCAAGGCCTCACAGTGAAGCAATACATGTTGGAGCTGACAAATGTGCTAATTGCCCTGGTTTGATCACTGCGTATGTAGGTGCATCAAAACATTCCACTGTGCTCCATAAATTTCTGCAGTTCCCGCCAACCAATTAAACAACAAACAACAAATGGATGAGCTGAGCTCCCAGGCTTGAGGGGAATGAAGAGTCTGACATGGCAGTATGCAAGGGCCTTGGGGTGGCCAGACTTTGCTTCTGAGCCCAGTCCTGAGCCGTGAGGCAACAGATGAACGACCCACAGTCCCCCAGTCCTCAGTGTCTGGGCTCCAGTGAGATGCATGGAAGAGGCTCCTTTAAGGCTTAAAGTGATAGCTCCTGCCAGCCACTGACCACTGATCTAAAAGCTCTTCTCTTGCAGATCACCATGAGGTTCCTAGAATACCAATCCCCCATCTCCATTTCCAGGGCCCCCAGTCACCTCCAGAAACCACCTACTCTCAAGATCCAGTTCCCAGGCAGGAGAGACTGCCGTGGGCAAATTGCTGCCATCAGTTAGATTGCCGGTAGTGTCTGCCCTGGAAATTAATGAATTCACTCACTAGCTCATAAATTACCTCCTGTCACAAGTCTAGCCTGCTCCCAGGAGAAAGTACCTGCTCAGGATAGCATTTCCCAAAGTGCATTCTGGGGAATCTGTCCCCTACACACACACACACACAAAAAAAAATAAGGTGTTCAGGACAAACTGTGGGTACCCTGGGTCAAACAGATATCTCTGCAGGACTTGTCAGAGCCTTGACCACACTAAGGGATTCCATGGCACCCTGAGAGATCAGAAAGCTAGTCACATTGTCTCAACAGCATATCTGGAGCTGTCTTATAAATTCTTTGAGCTCCAAGGAGCAGCAAACACTCATAGAAGCCAGATGTGGCTGTGCACACCTATGACCCTGCCACTCAGGAGGAGAGGCAGGAGGATTGGGGTCAGCCTCACCTACATAGCAAGTTCCAGGCCAGCCTGAGCTACACGAAACCCTGTCTCAAAACAAACTACTCACAGAATGCAGCTCCCAGTGATTTGGAAACTGAGAAACTGAGACCCGCCCCCTAAGATATTTATTCTGTCTCCAGTCTGTCCAGGTTCAAGGGAAAGGAAGGATAAACATGGAATTTCCAAGCCCTAGGAACCAAGACCCGACAGGCCTGAACTGCACAGAGGCAGAGCTGCTGCTCTCTCCCAGGGACCGGCCTTCAGTGCTCTTAGCCTTAGCCTCAGAGGCACCAGCTCCCAGCTGCCCCAACCAACCTCCCTCCTCAGAGCCAAGTGTGCCCTGCACCCCTATAGGCCATGGTGGGGCCCCTAAGTCCCAAGGACATCCTGGAAGCTTCTCCAGGCCAGACATTGTATCTGAAGATTGGGGTGGGGCAGAAACACAGCCCAACTCCACTGTCCCCTCCCCTGGCAACCCCTGGCCGTGCCCCTTCTCCTTGCCTGTTGTCAGGCTAATGTCCACATCTGCCTGGGCCAGGTCCAGCTTCCTTGACTCCTTCCTGGCCCTCTGCCAGCAGCACACATATTCCCAGGCAGGGTGATTTCTTTAGTTAATTATCATTATTTATTATTATGATTATGATTATAAAAATTGTTTATGCTATTGTTATTTGTGTGAATGTTTTGCCTGCATGTATGTAAGTGTACCTGTGTGTGCAATACCCATGGAGATCAGAAGAGAACATCAGATCCCCTGGAACCGGAGTTACAAATGGCTGTTAGCCACCACGTGGGTGCTGGGAATTGAACACAGATTCTCTGCAAGAGCAACCAGTGCTCTTAACCACTGAGCCATCTCTCCAGCCCCTGTTGTTTTTTTATTATATTTTATTTATTATTTTTATTTTATATGTATGAGTGTACTTCCCTGCATGTATGTGAGTGCACCTGTGTCATGCAATGCCATAGAGGTCAGAAGAGGGCTTCTGATTCCCCTGGAACTGGAGTTAAGGACAGTTCGTAGCTGCCACGTGGGTGCTGGGAATCAAACCCGGGTCCTCTGCAAGAACAGTCAGTGTTCTTAACTGCTGAGCCATCTCTCTCTCCAGCCCCTTCTTTGGTTTTTTTAAAACAGGGCCTCATTTGACCCAGGCTGGCCTCAAACTCAGTGAGTTTTCAGTGGGTCATGTTGAAGTCATGAATGTGGCAGTCTGTGCCTGTCAGTCTGTGCCATGTCTTGGAAGGAACCAGTTAACCAAACTCCTGATCCTCCTGCCTCTACCTTGCCAGTGCAAGGATCCAGGCATGAGCCACCAACACCCAACTAGGCAGGACAGTTTCTAATGTGAAACTCCTTGATGACTGATGTATCCTGTCCTTTGTCCGTATCTTTAGTTGCAACCCCGTCCCTGATCTTAGTGTGCCTGAAGAATAACAGATGCAGGAAACGGGGCCATAAGTGAGGCGTGTCTACAGAGCCTGTGAGGCCTGAGGCACTGGCACCGGCTAAGACCAAGTTAAGTCCCAAGATGAAACAAGGAAAGGAGGGGCTGAGGGAAGAAGCTGCCTGGCTGCTGCCAAGGTCAGCTATAGGGTGAACTTGCTCCGTTAAACCCAACAGCTCAGGACCAGGAGTGCAGCTCAGGGGCAGAGCGCGTGCCTGGTTTGGTGGTTTGAATGAGAATGTGCCCCATAGACTCCAAGTATTTAAATATTTGGCCCCAGTTGGTGGCGCTGTTCGGGGAGGGTCGTGGAATCTTTAGGAGATGCAGCCTTGCAGGAGGAGGCACGTCACTGGGGATGGGCTTTGACCCTTTGTAGCCTTGCCCCAGTTTCTCTCTCTCTCTCTCTCTCTCTCTCTCTCTCTCTCTCCCTCTCTCCTTCCTGTGCCTGTTTGAAGATGTGAGCTCTCAGCTTTCAGTTTCGGCTGCCCCGTCATGTCCCCGGCCCCCACTGCCAGGATGGACTCTTATCCCTCTGGAACACTTATCCCATCTCCCAATAAACTCTTCTTTCTATAACTTGCCTTGGTCATGGGGTTTTATCACAGCAACAGAAAAGTAACTAATATACCTTGCATGTGTGAGGACCCAGGTTTGTTCCCAGTACTGCAAAATAAACAAAGAAACAGATAAATAAATGCAGGTGTCGGTCGTGTGATGGGCACACGGCTGCTTCCTTGCCGTCCCAGCCTTGGTTAGACCCTGGAGTGCAGTCCCTCATGGTCACAGTGTGGCTGCCTGCTGCCTGCAGGAAAGTGAATTCGCTCTGCCCCTGCAGTCTTTCCCAATGGGCGACATGGAAGAGCCTGGAGAGGCAGAGTGGGCACCAAAAGAAAATTGGGAGTGTTTGAGAAAATGACTGGCCTGGAAGAGGCCCTGGGTTCGGTCTTCATCACTGAAAATAACAACCAATGAAGGGCAGGAGAAACTGGAAGTTGCAGAGGTGCCCAAGGAAGTGGCCATGTAAATGCAAGACACAGACCATGGCGCCATAACACCTTCATTCCATTTAAACAAGGTCTAGTCAGCCCTACTTCCTGAGGCACTGACAGTTGGAGAGGGGTGAGATCATGACATTAAAGACCCAGGGTCCTCTTTCAGACCCTGGCTGCACCATCCCACACCAGGCTCGCCCTGGAAACTCTGGGTGAGGGTGAGTCCAAATCCAGCTTCAGTGCTGCATGGTGGATCCCAGCACGGGGGGAGGCTGGAACAAGATTGTTCAAAGTTTGAGGCCAACCTGATCTGCTCATAGCAAGACTTTCCCTTCCCCCAAAAAGGGTGAGAGAAGTGGGAGAGGGAGGGAGGGAGACAATGGGTGTATATGTCTATAACTCCATTTGGTGTGATCACTGATTCAGTCAGCAAATACAAGACTGAGATGTGCCACCTCAGGGACCCCACTACATCTCTGTCAAATGTCTCTTTATTCATGAATGGAGGTGAGATGCAATGTGTCATCTGCTCTCAAAACCTTTGGTATCAGTTAAAAATTGTACCCGCCTGCAAGTCAGAGAGCCAAAAATAACAGTGACTATACCAAGAGAGGTTACATTTTTCTGTCACGTACAGGAAGATTGTAAAAGTCAGAGGTGGTGGACGACCACAAGGAAACAGTTTTCCAGACAGCTGGGCAGTTACACAGGAACTCACGCCAACGGTGACAGCGTGCACAAGTCCCACAGAAGCCCAAGTCAGACAAAAATCCCAGCAAAGACCTGGGGAAGTGGGTAAGAAACGTCAACCCTACCTGAGGAAGTACTGGTAACTGAAGGCTTCTGGGAAGAGGAGTCAGTCTCATTTAAGGGTGAAACTCTTGGTAGGCTGGCCAGGCTCCAGTGGATGGGTCCACATCGAGGGGCATTTGGGGACACAAATTTGACTCCATAGGCCCTGTGTGTGTGTGTGTGTGTGTGTGTGTGTGTGTGTGTGTGTGTGAGATGTGAAAAGAAGTCCAAAGGAGCAGTGACTCAGTGATTACGAGCACTTACGCTCTTGCAGAGGACCAGGGTTCGGTTCCCAGCACCCACATGATGACTCACAACTGTCAGTAACTCCAGTTCCAGGGCATCTAATGCCCTCTTCTGACCTCTAAAGGCATTACATGACATGCGTACATTTACATATATACAGGCAAAAACCCTTGTACATATAAAATAAAAATAAATAACCCAAAAAAGTTTAATATTTTAATTAATTTTTTAATATTTTATTATTTTTATTTTATGTGTATACGTGTATTGCCTGCATGTAGGTAAGTGCACCCATGTCATGCAATGCCCTCGGAGGACAGGAAGAAGGTATTGGATCCTCTGGAACTGTAGTTATGAACAGTTGCTAAGCTGCCATGTGGGTGTTGGGAACTGAACCCAGGTCCTCTGCAAGAACAGCCAGTTCTCTTAACCACTGAGCCATCTCTCCAGCCCT
>NW_008342925.1:783405-790180 GCF_000622305.1 Nannospalax galili
GTAAGTGCACCCATGTCATGCAATGCCCTCGGAGGACAGAAGAGGCTGTCAGATTCCCTGGGATTAGAGTTACGGACAGTAACTGCCACGTAGGTGCTGGGATTCAAACCTGGGTCTTCTGCAAGAACAGTCATGGCTTAACCGCTGAGCCATCTTTCCAGCCCAATATTTTAATTAATTTTTAAAAAGACATCCAAGGAGCTGGGGGGATGGCTGTGTCATTAATAGCGCTTGTTGTTCTTCCAGAGAACCTGTATTCAGTTCCCAGCACCCATGTTTGATGGCTCACAACTCCCTGTGACTCCAGGTCTAGGATCCTCCAGGTCTAGGGGATCCAATGCCCTCTTCTAAAGGAAACTGCAGTTGTGTGCACATCCACACACAGACACACAGACACAAGGACACACACACACACATAAATACATAATTTAAAATTCTTTGTAAAGTCCATAAGTACAGGTCTGGGTTGATACAGGAACATGGCCATCAGTGTCTCTAGTTCCTTCTCTCTCTGCTCCCTCACTGTCATTCACATAAGGCTCCCATCCCTCAGGTTACCTCATGATTCCAAAATAGCTACCGTAGCTCTGGCCATCACATCCACACTCCAGGCACTAGAAAGTGAGGAGTAAAAACACGCATGCCTTCCTGCTGAGTCAGCCTGTCCTGCAGAGTCTTCCAGAAACCCCACCCAGTGCCCTTTTGCTCTTTTGCTTAAATTGTATTGGCCTCATTCTGAGAAGGCAGAGAAGGTAGTTAAAAAACACTTAGGACACAGCCAACTCTGGAGGTTTTCTGTTACTGAGGCCCAGAGTGTGGCTATGGGGTGAGCCAACAGCAGCCCTGGCCCCCACCAGACAGGCCTCAGAGTCTCCAGCAGCTCCTCACTTGGGTGCTGGGGGGCCTCAGCTTAAAGAGGATGAAGCCAGGAAACTGACGGCTCCTAAACAGAAGCAGAGGCTTTCTGGTTGTATTAGCCACTTTTCTGTTGCTATGATAGAAACACTGACCCAAGCAATTTATAGAAAGAAGTGTTTATTTGGGCTTACGGTTCCAGGGGAATTACGGTCCATCATAGCAGGGAGGCATGGTGGCTGGAGGTGGCTGGAGCAGGAGCAGCAGAAGCCAAGCTCTCACATCATCATGCAGGCACAGGAAGCAAGAGGGCAACTGGCAATCTGGCAAGGCTTAAGAACTCTCTAAGCGTACCCCCCATGAAGTGCTTCCTCCAGGACAGCCACACCTTCTAAAACCTCCCAAAACAACACCATCATCTGGGGACAAAATATCCAAACACTTGGAGCCTATGGGGGACATTTTCATTCAAACCACCACACTGGTCTTGCAGACGACCTGAGTTCCATTCCCAGCACCCAAGCCAGTGGCTCACAACTCCTTTATAACGCCAGTGCCAGGGCATCCGATACTCTCTTGTGGCCTCTGTGTATACCTGCACTTTCGTGCACATAGACACACTCGTATACATATAATTTTAAAAATAATAAAAATAGACCAGACCTGGTGGGACACGCCTTTAATCCCAGCACTCGGGAGGCAGAGGCAGATCCCTGTAAGATAAAGACTAGCCTCATCTACATAGCAAGTTCCAGGCCAACTGGGTCTATAGGGAGGCCCTGTCTCAAAAACACCAAAAACAATAATATTATTAATAATTTTTTTTGTCTTTTTGAAGCAGGGTATCCCTGTAGCCCCAGCTGTCCTGGAACTCACTATGTAGACCAGGCTGGCCTTGAACTCACAGAGATACGCCTGCCTCTGCCTCCCAAGTGCTGGGACTACAGGCATGCGCCACCACACCCAGCTAATAATTTTTTTAAAGCAGGATCTATAGGTTGTCGTGAAGGAGCCTCAGCCTGAGCCTTTCCCAGCCCACCTGAGCCTGCTCCAATTTCTCACAGGCCTGCAGAGCTCCAGGTGTGTGCCCAACTATGGTTTGATGTAGGCCCACAGCCTGGAGACTTGGTGTTGCCCCTGGGGCATGCCCCCTCCCAACACAGGCTCCACCCCAGATAGCCCTGCCAGGAAGTTCACTTGTGTCTTGCTCAACACCCACTCGCTTCACCAGGGCCCATCAGGGTCTGCTACAATCCATGAAGGGAGGAAAGAGCCACGCCTCCACCGCTTTTACCAGTCCCAGGAGTACCACATAGCTCAGCTGGGGGCTGTCATCTCTTTGTCTGTTTTGGGGGAGGCAGGCTCTCAAACTCCCTATGTGGGAGTGGCCTTGAATGCCTAAGCCTCCTGCCTCCACCTCCCAAGTGCTGAGATTACAAGCATGTATCCCCACACCCAGTTTACATAGCACTGGGATCAAAATCATGTCTTAACGCATGTTAGGCAAGTGTTCTGCTTACTAAGCTATAGCCCGACCCCAGCCTTTTAGATCTTCCCACATGGCTGCAAGTCACAGACACCAACTAGATCCTTACGAAGGGTAGTTGAAGCATGTGTGCTAGATCTTTATGGGTGTGAGCACACAGAACCCTTGACACGTGAATGAACGGGCAAGTCCTTTAGCCCATTTGTCCCACCTGAAGGAATTGTGAACTCAAGAAGTCAGGCATGGTGACGCATACCCACAATCCCAGAGCTGGGAAAGTAGAGGAAGGGGAGATCAGAAGTTCAAGGCCAGCCTTAGCTACATAGCAAGTTCAAGGTCAGCCTAGGCTACAAGAGACCCTGTTTCAAAAAAAAAAAAAAAAGTGAAGGAAGGAAATACGTGGTCAGGTGAGCAAAGGCATGGGGCTCAGGATGGCCTCCGTCACTCTGCTCAGAACAGCAAGGGACCAGAAGCTGTTGAGGAGCCAAGAACAGAAACAACCCAAATAAATGGTGGAATGGAATGTGGGTGTCCGTACACGGTAATTATAAAGCACATTGACGTTATTCCATTAAGAACCATATCTATAAGGAAAAATGGGGGAGATGTTCTGGAGAGATGGCACAAGTGTGTTCTCTCCTCACTATGTGATACTCTGGGGTTCTGGTGGGACACCAGCTTTACGCACTCAAAAGCAAGATCCAGGGACTAGACAGATGGCTCAGCAGTTAAGAGCGCTGGCTACTCTTACAGAGGACCCAGGTTCGCTTCCCAGCACCTATGTGATGGCTAACAATCATCTTCAACTCCTGTTCCAGGGGCTCTGACACCCTCTTCTTAGCACCCCTGGGCATGGCATGGCATGAGTGCACTTGCATACATGCAGGTAAAACACTCATACACATAAAACAAATTTTTTTAATTCTTAAAGAGAAAAAAAGAAAACTGGGGGTGGCAGGTGACTGTGAACACGCCTCAGTTGGTAGAGTGTTTGCCTAGCATGAGGCCCCTGGGCTCCATCCCCAGCACCACATAAACCAATGGTGGTCTGTAAGCCTGTAATCACAGCACGTGGGAGATAGAGGTGGGAGGATTTGAAATTCAAGGTCATCCTTGCCTGCATTGGCCAGGAGTTGTTGGCCAGCCTGGGCTAAATTGAACCCTGCCTCATAGGCAAAAGGAAAATCAGTTTGTGCCTGTTTTGAAATGTTAAGAAACAAAGATTGTGGGTGGGGAGTCCGGCCGGATGGCCCCACCTTCCTTCTCCTTGTATTTCCTTAAAGGGTATTCAGTATGCCGTTTACCATCTGCATATCTGTTTAGGTGACCTGGATGACTGCACAGGAGCTAATGACTTCGGCTGCCCCTCGTTACCAAGGGTGTGACGCTCGAGGGCTTGGGCAGGTGTTCCTCTATGGTTTTTGTAGGTATATATTGGTTTTCAGTACTGGGGACTGAACCTAGGGCCTCTTGCATGTTAGGCACGTGCTCTGCCACCAAGCCCCAGCCCTTTATTGCTTTGCCTGTTTGTTTGTTTGTTCTTTTGTTTGTTTGTTTGAAATAGGGTCTCCCCATAGCCCCTGGTGACCTGGAACTCGATATGGAGACCAGGCTGACCTAGATCTCACAGAGATCTACCCACTTCTGCCTCTGGAGTGCTGGAATTAAAGGCATGTGCTACCATGCCCAGCTGCCTTTAAAAATATATATATTTAAGCCAGGTGTGGTGGTGCATGGGAGGCAGAGGCAGGCGGATCTCTGTGAGGTCAAGGCCAGCCTGGTCTACACAGTGAGTTCCAGGACAGCTGGGACTATAGGGAGAACCTGTCTCAAAAAGACCCATAAATATATATATATATATATAAATTTTATTATTATTTTCATTTTGTGTGTATGAGGGTATTGCCTGCATGAGTGTAAGTGCACCTGTGTCATGAAGTGCCAGCATCTGTGTAGTGCAAAGCCTTCAGAGGCCAGAAGAAGATGTTGGATCCCCTGGAACTGGAGTTACATATGGTTGTTAGCCACCATGTGGGTGCTACGAATTGAACCTGGGTCCTCTTCAAGAGAATTCAGAGCTCTTAACCACTGAACCATCTCTCAATCTTTTTTTATTCCAGCTGCTGTTTTTAAATTTTTTTAATATTTTATTATTATTTTATGTGTATGTATTGCCTGCATGTGTGTAAGTGTACCCATGTCATGCAATGCCAGCAGAGGTCAGAAGAGGGCATCAGATCCCCTGGAGTTTTGGACAGTTGTTAGCCACCATGTGGGTGCTGGGAATTGAACCCAGATCCTCTGCAAGAGCAGCCAGTGCTCTTAACTGCTGAGCCATTTCTCCAGCCCTGACTTTTTAAAAAAAGACAGATTCTCATTATGTACCCTGGGTTGGCCTGAAACTCCCAGGCTGGCCTCAATCTCACAGAGATCCACCTGCCTCTGCCTCCCAAGTACTGGGATCAAAAGCATAAGAGGGTGCTGTCCAGGCTGGCTGGGGTCGCATAGCTACACTGTGTGGACAAACTCTGACTTGGCCACCAGAAGGGTGTTCAAATCACAGCTGCCCCTGAGAGAGAACCACTCTTACCACGGCTCACTCACTGAGAAAAGACCCCTGAAACCACCCTTTCTCCTACTCTCTGCCCAGCGAGCTTCAAGAGCGGTCCAGATATAAGCTGATCAGGGCAGACACCCCTGACTAAACCGATTGGCTCAAGGTGGTCACATGACCTAAGGACAGTCTATAGTGCATAACTCAAGACATCCCTTGGGAACTCTAGGACTGAAATCCGCAGATTTCCAGATTTCAATCTGTTATCAGCATGCCCCAGCCCCCATCTTCAAGCTATAAGGAGTACCTGTGCTGGATGCTTTAGTGTCAACTTGACACACCTGGGTTGAGGGAGCCTCAATCGGGGAATTGCCTCTATTGGACTGGCCTGTGGCCATGTCTGAGGAGCATCTTCTTGATGAGTGATGTGGGAGGGCCCAGCCCACTGTGGGTGGTGCCACCCCTGGGCAGGTGGGCCTGTGTTGGATAAAAAAGCCGGCTGAGCAGGGGCCAGGGGAGCAAGCCAGTAAGCAGTGTTCCTCCATGGCCTGTGCTCCAGCTCCTGCCTCCAGGTTCCTGCCCTGAGTTCCTACATTGGGCTCCCTGATGAACTGTGACCTGGGAGATGTAAGCTGAATAAACCCTTTCCTCCCCAAGTTGGTAGTGGTCAGTGTTTTGTCACAGCAATGAAGAAACAAACTAAGACAGTACCCCAGGCCTGAATAGTGACATAGAAACAGCAAACAGATCTTTGGAAAAGGAGGTTCAGACTACATGTCTGTACCCAGATCAAGCCTGGCTGGAAGCTGTGTTGGATTGTGGTTTCAAGAGCCTTTTGCTTAAGAAAGTTGAAGTTGGTATATTTATTAGTTACAAGCACTATGATACTTATCCCTGGCAGAGCTGCCCAGACACACACCCAAGATGAGTTTGGCTCATGTCAAAAGCCCAGGATGGGGCTAGGGATGTAGCTCAGCTGATAGAGTGCTTGCCTATGGGCAAAGCACTGGATTCAGTCTCCAGCACCTCATAAACCTCGAATGGTTGGAACATGCATGTAATCCCAGCACTCAGAGGTGGAAGCAGGAGGATCAGGCGTTCCAGGTCATTCTCAGCTACATGGTGAGTTCCAGGACAGCCTGGGTTACATGAGATTCCATTTCAAAAATCAAAATGGGGAGTGGTCTTGGAAGGATGGCTCAGTGTGTAAAAATCCCCAGAACCCACATAAATACTAGGTGGGTGTGGCAGCCTGAAGGCCCAGTAGGGCTCTCTAAAACAAGCTGGCTAGGTAAACTAGCCCTGCTGGTCAGTTCTGGATTCAACTGAGAGACACTGCCTCAAGGAATAAAGTGGACAGCCATCAAGGAAAAGTCCCAATGTCAAACTTGGGCCTCTACACACATGCACCTGCACACACGTGCGTCCACACATGTGGAAACATGCATACACACACACAAACACAAGCAACCAAAACAAAACAAAGAAGCTGGGGCAATGGCTCAGTCAGTAAAAGCCTGCCAGACAAAGATGAGGACCTGAGTTCAAATCCCCAGAGCTCACATAAAAAGCCAGGCATGGCATATGAGCCTCTAACCCCAGCCTTAGGGGGCAGGGCCAGCCAGAGACAGGCAGATCCCTGAAGGTCATTGGTCAGTCAGCCTAGCCTAAAAGATTAACTTAAGTTCAGTGAGAGACACTGTCTCAAAAAACAATTTTTAAAAAGTGGAGAGCGAGCTAGGCGTGGTAGTACACGCCTTTAGTCCCAGCACTCAGAAGGCAGAGGCAGGCGGATCTCTGTGAGTTCAAGGCCAGCCTGGTCTACATAGTGAGTTCCAGGCCAGCTGGGGCTACAGGGAGACCCTGTCTCAAAAAAAACA
>NW_008342925.1:790298-792417 GCF_000622305.1 Nannospalax galili
AATGGATGTAAGCACTTGAATATAACACACACACACACACACACACACACACACACACAATCAAGGACAAGGCTAACAACTACCTTCCTGACCACCCCCCAAAGGTCTACCTGCCCTTCCCTCAGGTCCCAGACCCCATTGGCTGCCCCCCAGCTCCAGACACCCCCCCCACCATGAACACAGGTGCACAGTCACTACAGGCTGCACTGGATGGACTTTTATTTTAAAATCAAAGGCACAGCCTGGAGGGGTCAAGGCAGTGACTGTGGGTGCCCAGACCAGAAGCCCAAGGCCCCACTTTCAGCCAGGAGCAGCTGTGCCCCAGGGGAATGGGTGGGTGAGAAAGGGGCTCCCCCTGTAGGGAATCACCTACCTCCTTCCTTAGCCCCAGTATGGGAGAAGCAGGTAACATCGAGGGGTTCCCCAGGGTCTCTCTCTCTCATTCCCCCCAACACAGTCTGGAGAGGGCCCCAAACCTTTCCTTCCCTGGTCTCTAACTCTTATCTGATAGGACGTTTTTTTAAAAAATCTCTGCTTATAAAAATACTTCTGCTCTGTCTGGGAGACGGGGACGCAGTTCCTGGGGATCAGGGCAGAACCGGGGAGGAAGCCTGGTGCATCATCACCCGGCTGGCAGGTCACAGCTCCTAGGGAGAAGGGGATCACAGTGGCGGGAGCTAGGAGGGGGGCAGGGGGCCGTTGGCTCGGCGGGGTGTCCCCTTGGCAGAGGCGGGGACGCGGCCAGTGGAGGCAGGCACCGGGGAGCCGCGGCGGGAGGCGGGGGCGCTCCGCAGCTTCTGTTTGCGCCTCTTGGCGAGAGGTGCATTCTCCACGCTCTTCAGAAAAAAGCCTTCGCGCTTGCCCCTGTTGAAGGCCTAGGGGAAGGAAGAATGAGTGTCCCCACCCGCCTGATTCCAGCTTCCTGACCCGCGCCTTGGCCCCCACCCCACCGCATCCGGAACCACAGGCCCCGGGGCATCCAAACTCCCAAGGTCTGGACCCCAGCCCACCAGGGATGGGACTCAGATTCCAGGATCTCCGAGAGACCCCCACCGAGAAGCCACGCCCACCCACCTGAGGGCCCGCCCTCCCAACCCAAGGCCACGCCCATTCGTCCGAGGCCCCGCCCCTTACCATGAAGGTGGCGTTGAGCCCGGAGCGCACCGCCGGCCCGGAGGACTCCAGCACGTCCGGCGTACGGAGCGGGGGCGAGGAGCGCGCGCTGCCGTCCTGCAGCCAAGAGCTGCCCCGCAGCCCTTCCAGCTTCAGCCGCTTGGCTGGATCCACTGTCAGGAGCCCTGGGGGCGAGGCAGGGACGTTCTCGGAGAGAGGCCTATAAAGAGGCCAGCCCCCAGAGGCCTCCCTGACGGCCCCACTCTGTTCCCCTACTTGTCCCTCAACCAGGACATCATCCCACCCAGACACCTCGCAGAAGGAACCACGGGAGCCATCCTTCCCAACCAGGCTCCACACCTCGGACCAGCTCCTTAGCTTCCTCTGACACGCCTTGCCAGGCTTCCCCATCCAGGGAGAAGCGCCCTTCTCGGATCTTGCACATGATCTCGGCTGCCTGGCTCTGCCCGCCCTGGCCTGAGGCCCCTTGGAAGGGAACCTGTCCGGACAGCATCATGTACTAGAAGGAGATGGAAGGAGTGAGACCGCTCCAGGCTACAAGGCAGAGGCTGCACCCTCGAACCACCCAACAGCACCACCACCCTCTCCACTACAGGGACCCAAGAGTGGACTCTTGAGGCCAGCATCAGATCCTTGGGCTGGAGAGATGGCTCAGCGGTTAAGCGCACTGGTTGCTCCTGAAGAGGACCTGGGTTCCGTTCCCAGGACCCACGTGGTGGCTACCAACCATCCATAACTGCAGTTCCAGTAGTCCAGCACCCCTTTCTGGCCTCCACAGGCATTGCATACACGTGGTACATTTACACACATGTAGGCAAAACATACACATAAAATAAAAATAAATAGCTGAGTGTGGTGGTGTACACCTATAATCCCAGAACTAAGAAGGCAGAGGTAGGCACATCTCTGTGAGATCAAGGCCAGCCTGGTCTACGTAGCGAGTTCCAGGCCAGCTAGGGCTACAGGGAGACCCTATCTCAGATAA
>NW_008342925.1:792498-832567 GCF_000622305.1 Nannospalax galili
AAACTTATGAGACACGTGTGGTGGGTGGCACACACCTTTAATCTCAGCACTCAGAAAGCAGAGGCAGGTGAATGTCTCTGAGATCAAGGCCAGCCGGTCTACAGAGCGAGTTCCACACCAGCTGTGCCTATAGAGAGACCCTGTCTCAATCCCTCCAGAAGTTACTTATGAAATCAAAGTGGAAATATTAAACATAAGAATAAAAATGTTATATATGTAAAAAATATATATTAAAGACTTGCCACCCCCACCGAGACGGCCTGGTCCCCTTGCCTCAGGAAGATATCTAACCCCAGGCTCCTCCTTGGGGATCCAGAACCATACCAGAATGACACCCAGGCTCCAAAGGTCGCAGGACTCGTCGTAACCCTGCTGCGCCAGCAGCTCGGGGGCGGCGTACTGCAGCGTGAAGCAGGGCGTCTGCATGGGCCCCGCCGGGCTCTGCGGCCGCAGCCTCGCGAACCCAAAGTCGATGATCTTCACCGGGGCCCCGGGCGAGTCGTCGGCATAGAGGATGTTCTATACAAGGGTCACCAGTGGCACTCAGAGGCAGGGCCTCCGAGCATGCGCCAGCCAGCCCTGCCCTGTCCCGGCACCCAGGCTGGGTGTGCGCACCTCCGGCTTGAGGTCTCGGTGCACCACTCCGGCCTCCTCGTGCATGAAGCTCACGGCAGACACCAGGCTGCGCAGGATCTGGCTGGCCTCGGACTCACTAAAGTGCCGCTTCTTTCGGATGTGCTCCAACAGCTCCCCGCCCCGCAGCAGCTCCAGGACCAGGTAGGTGTGCAGCTGCCGAAGGCGGAGGGTCATGGCCACCGCGCGCCGGTGCCCGGATCTAGGGTGGCCCCATGTTCCAACCCCAAGCTCAAGTCCCCCCCCAGAACCACGCCTCAGATCCTGCTTTCCAGAACTCCTTAGCCCTAACCCCCACCTCTCACCCCTACCCGCTCCTCAGATTCCGTTCTCCCATCATCCTCAGCAGGACCCCGCAGTCTTCAGGCCCTACACCCCTCCGAGCTCTCCCACTTCCTTTCAGTCCCCCACATCCCCGAGGCCACGCCCATGATGCCCTCAGGCCCCGCCCCTGACCCTCTTCCCTGACTCCTAAAGCTGGGGTCTGTCACCTGGTCGTGATGCACCTCATGCAGATTCACCACGTTGGGGTGTGACTGGCACAGCCGCAGGGCGGCCACCTCGCGCTGCGTGTTCTCTTCCAGCCTGGGGATGGGACAGGTGGGGTTTACAGTGGCCGACCCTGGCCCCACCACTCGGGCCATCTGCGGGCCCCACCCACTCCCTCGCTGCTCCCACCTGCGGCTAAGGATCTTGACTGCAAACTCTTGGCCACTCTGGCGCTGGCGACATCGACGACACACGGAGAAGCTGCCCTGACCCAGTGCCGGCTCCCGCAAATCCAGCTCATATTGCTGAAAGAAGGGCGAGTCCTGGGGGCGAAGGGGTGCGTCAGAGTCTCACCCACACAACACCTCATGTCCAACTGGCTGGGGACTTCACCCAAGTCACACACCACCACTGGAGCCTGGTGGAGCCTGGCCAGAGCCGCCCCAGCCCAGACGATCCCCACCCCAACAAAGGCAATACCCCCCTACTAGGCCAGTCAGACACCTGCATCATGGCGCTCCTGGCAACCGCTGCTCTGCCAGGCCTGAGCCCAGCACCAGGTGCCTCTAGCACATCGGTCATCACTGCATTGTTGTGGTCAAAGAGGATGGATGGTGCCACGAAGGAGTAGCCCTGCAAGGGAGGAGAGTCAGGGACCAACACCCATGGGGGCTGCTATGCATGTTAGTCAAGTGGGCTGGGTGCATGAAAAGGAAAACCCCCACAAAGGGGCAGTTAGGGGTATTCCTGTTACATCCTGGCACATAGAGCCTGTGTGAACACATTTTATTCTGCCTAGGTTTTTTTTTTTTTTTTTAATTGAGACAGGGCCTCCCTTAACCCCAGCTGGCCTGAACTCACTATGTAGACCAGGCTGGCCTCAAACTCACAGAGATCCACCTGCCTCTGCCTCCCAAGTTCTGGGACTAAAGGCATGCACCACCACACCCAGTTTTTATTATTTTTATTTTATGTGTATGAGTAGATTCCTTGCAAGTATGTAAGTGCACTTGTGTCATGCAGTGGCCAGGAAGGTCAGAAGAGAACCTCAGATCCTCTGGAACTGGAGTTACAAATGGTTGTTAGCCACCATGTGGGCACTGGGAACAGAACCCAGGTCCTTGCAAGAGCAGCCAGTACTCTTAACTGCTGAGCCATCTCTCCAGTCCCTATTCAGCCTTGTTTAACAATCACTTGATGACCCCTATGTTTCTCACCCTCAAAGTGACTAGCATAATCAATGCAAGAAAGGGGTGTGCCTGATGCCATACACACTTAATCTATGAGAATTCAACTGCTATCTGCTAAGGGGAAAAGAAAAAAAAAAAAACAACCAACTTTCTTCCCTTTCAAAAGCCTCTTCCAAGATGCGGAGGACAGGCAAAGAGATACGAAGTCCATTCAGTGCCTTTCCCGTAGACTCGGGTTCTGGCTACTTCAGAGGTTGGTTTGGGGGAGTTATTTCTGTTTTTGTTGTGTGTGAGTGTTGTGTTTTGTTTTGTTCTAAGATGGGGTCCTGTTATGTATCCCTGGCTAACCTGATACCCACTATGTAGCTCAGGCTGCCTAAACTCATGGCAATCCTCCTGCTTCAGTCTCCCAAGTACAGGGATGACAGGTGTCGCCATTGCAGAGGTTTTCGGGGATAATTTTAACTGTATTGGTTTCTCTGGGGGGAAAAAAAAAAAAAAAACCTGCCTAGAAGGCAGACCCCACTTGGGTGGTGTTTTCACCTGTTAGGCTCACTGGCACAGCCCCAATGCCTGGATCACATTGTAGGTACTCAACACAGAGTAGCCCAAGCTGGCCTTGAACTCACCATCCTACTGCCTCAGTCTTCTGAGTGCTGGGATGACAGGTATACCATTATAACTGGTATCCATCTATTGGTCTATTATTTTTTAAATAGTTTGAACTATGTTCTACAGGCTGGACGTCAGCCCTGGACCTTGGGGAACACAAGAATTAAAAATGTATTCCCAATCCTAGGGAACTTTCAGACCAGCCTTGACAAACTGCTCAGCAGTAGGTGCTGTGGGTCAAGGGCTGTGGTGTGCAGTTAAAGGATGGCTCCCTGAGCCAGGTGAGTGACAAGGAGTTTGACCAATGGGGAGCTGGCCAGGTGACTACTATGGGGAGGACAAAATACAGAGGTGTACCTGGGAGCCTTGTCCAGTGCAACTGTACCCTCTAGAGCATCAGGCAGGAGGATGGTAAGCACTGAGGTGAGGAGCTGGCACAAGGCCTTATCACATGTTGGCTTGAATGCCAACCTAAGACGGGACTTGTCCATCAGCCCTGAGCTTCTAAGTGAGAGTGTGATACACCAGGGGCTGCAGTACAATCATGGCATCTCTCCTTAAGCCACTTAGTAATTTGGAAAATTATTAATAAACGAATTAATATTCTTTAGATAGCTTCAGGTATCCCCAGGCTGACCCCAAAGTCCATATATAGCAGAGGATGACCTCGAACTCCCAATCCTCCAGCCTCCACTTCCTGAGGTGTGTGCCAGCACAGTCTGTTTTTGCAGTGTTAGGGATCAAACCCCAGCTTTATGCATGCTAAGCTTTATACCAACTGAGCTACATCCTCAGCCCTTAAATTTTTTTTTCTTTTTTTCTTTTTCGGTCTTTTTGAGACAGGGTCTCCCTGTACCCAACTGGCCTGGAACTTGCTGTGTAGACCAGGCTAGGCTCAAACTCACAGAGATCTGCCTGCCTCTGCCTCCCGAGTGCTGGGATTAAAGGTGTGCGCCACCACACCCAGCCTGCCCTTGATAATTTAAAGCAATATTTTTATACAACCAGGAGATAGTGAAATGGAAAGGAAATTAAGAGCCAGGCCTGGTGACACAAACCTGTAATTTCAGCTATTTGGGAGGCTGAGACAGGAGCCAAGGCCAGCCTGGGCAACTTATCAACACCCTGTCTCGAAATAAAAATCAAGGGGGCTAGAGAGATGGCTCAGTGGTTAAGAGCACTGGCTGCTCTTGCAGAAGACCTGCGTTCAGTTCCCAGCACCCACATGGTAGCTAACAACTGTCTGTAACACTAAAAATAAAATGAAAATTGAAAAAGAACTTGCAGTATGGCTCAGTGGTAAAATTCTTAATCCCCAGTATCAAAACGGATGGGGAAAATATTAACATTAAATGTAAAGATAATCTGAAAGTCATCCAAAGCATGCCCTGCTTGTGCTGGTCTCTGTAACTGACAGCCCCAGGCATCCCAGGTAAGTGGAGAGGTCTGACAAGATGAGATGTGCCCTGAGCTCGGGACCCTGGGCTATAGTGTCTGGGCCAGCAGGGCTGAGGCAGGCAGTAGTGTCTGACTTCTCCTGCATCTGGTGCCCCACGGGTTCTCCACTCACCTGAAAGATTCGAGGGTCCCCAGGCGGAGGACTCCCAGCAGGGGAATAAACAGGTTCCAGCCGAGTGAATTCCTCTGCAAAGTTACCCACATCCAGCTCTGAGCGAATCTGGGGCCGGAATGGAGCAGGGATCTTCCTGGCAGCCAAGGCAGCCCAATCCAGACCCTGAGGAGGAGGAGTCAGAGGTGAGAGGACAGGCTGATTGCTGTGTGTCATATAGAAGAACCTAGCCTTAAGTCTAGCTTTGAATGACTCCATTTTATAAAATCACAGCTCTGGCCTGAGACCAAGTGCCAAGAAAGAATGACTTTACATCTTGTTTATACAACTAAGCAACCACCATCAGCAAGTGTCACAGGAGACACAGCTGATAAATATTTTTATCTAATAAACAAGGGCACTTGAAAATATAGCAAATCATGAACCATGCTCCAGGGATAGAAGGCTTCCCTAACCATGCACACAGCCCTGGGTTTCATCCCTAGCACCCAATAAACAGGCATGGCGATGCATGTCTCTAATCTCGGGACTCAGGAAGTACAGGCAAAAGGATTAAAAGTACAAAGTCATCTTCACCTAAGGACTTTGAGACCTTTGTGAGATATCAGAAATACCAGACACATGAGCACATCACACCAGAGGGGACCCCCTCACTTGGGACTGTGAGAAGGAGAACCCCAGCATCAAAATGTGTCAGGCATGCTAACTAGTCACCAAGTCACAGGCCACAAGCTTCATCCATAATAACTGCCACAACCCAGGATTCAGCTCCAGCATAGTTTCTCCTGCGGTGATACTCAGCCCATTTCAAACTGACCCTGGAAACAGCCTGGCATGCATCTGACATCTCTTCACCTGCCTCAGCCCTGAACAGCCTCAGAAAGCTCCTGCCTCTTTAACCCTTTTTTTTTTTTCTTTCTTTTTTTGGTCTTTTTGAGACAGGGTCTCCCTGTAGCCCCAGCTGTCCTGGAACTCACTATGTAGACCAGGCTGGCGCTGAAAGCTCCTGCCTCTTTAACCCTTTTTTTTTTTTTTTTTTTTTTTGGTCTTTTTGAGACAGGGTCTCCCTGTAGCCCCAGCTGTCCTGGAACTCACTATGTAGACCAGGCTGGCCTTGAATTCACAAAGATCCCCTGCCTCTGCCACCACACCCAACTTCTTTACCCCTTTTTTAGCCATTCTGTAACCTGCAGATTTTTATATTATTGTGTAACATGTGGACACATGATCAGAGAGTTGATATTCATAATAAGATCAGAATAAAAGAGACCAGGAGTGATGGTGCACTTTTTTTCCACCATAAGCTTTATGTTTGACAGAATTTCTTTTTTGTTTTTCAAGATAAGAAAAAAACATTTTTTCCTTGGAAGCATTTCATTACAGCTTTAACATATTCAGTAACAATTTTTAGGTACACTTTTAATCCCAGCTCTCAGAAAGCAGAGGCAGGTGGGTCTCTGTGAATTCCAGGCCAGCTGGGGCTACAGGGAGACCCTGTCTCAATTTTTTAAAGAAAATTGGAATAAAAGGACCAGCCAGATGGCCCCATGGATAAAGGCATTTGCCACCAAGCCTGACAACCTGAGTTCAATCCCTAGGACCCACATGGTGGAAGGAGAGAACCAAGTACTGCAGGTTGTCCTCCGACCTCCACATACACACTGTGGTACACAGCTTTACACACACACACACACACACAGACATAAAAGAACCTGTGATTGCCAACAGTCAGTTACCAAGTGAAATTGGATGACCTAGCAGATGTCAGCCAATGAAACTGACAGAGCTTGTGAATTTATTGTGTAACAATAAATTGTGGAAAGATAAATGAGACTATGTTTCTAGCATAACACATAATGAAGGGTCAAAGGGCAGGTTGTGAAGACCCCGCTCTCTTCAAGCCACCCTCACTGGCCAGCTCCCCCAAACCACAGGATCTGACATTGGGGAGTCTAGATGACATCAAAAACAAAGTGAGGGCTGGAGAGATGGCTCAGTGGTTAAGAGCACTGACTGCTCTTGCAGAGAACTCAAGTTCAGTTCCCAGAACCCACATGGTGGCTAACAACCATTGTGACTCCATTTCCGGGAGTCAAGCACACATGTGGTAAAACATGCATATACCTAAAATAAAAATAAATAAATCTTTAGGAAAAAAAGAAAAAAACATTAAAAAAAAATCTCAGGAAAGCATAGTGGCCACATGCCCATCATCCCAGCACTCAAGAGATTGGGGCAGAAAGATTCTGAGTTCCAAGCCAGCCTGGGCTATACAGGGGAGACCTTGTCCCCAAAGAAAAAAACAAAAGAAACCTTTTGGTTTGTTTGTTTTTGCTTTTTGTCTTTTTGAGACAGGGTCTCCATGTAGCCCCAGCTGGCCTGGAACTCACTGTGTAAACCAGGTTGGCCTTGAACTCACAAAGATCTAACTGCCTCTGCCTCCCAAGTGCTGGGATCAAAGGTGTGTGCCACCATACCTGGATGTTTTTGTTCTTTTGAGACAGGGTCTCACTAAAGTAGGCCTGGCTGACCTATAACTCACTATATAGACCAGGCTGGACTTGAACTCACCTGCTTCTGCCTCTAAAGTGCTGGGATTAAAGGTATGTGCTACCACACCCAGCCAATAAAAAAATTTTTTTAATTAAAAAGAAAACCTCTTTCTCCTAGTGGACACAAATCTGGAAGGATGTGGGTCTGGAATTGCAGGGGACTCTCTTAAGATCTAAAATGAAATCCTCATGGGGGAGGAGGAGGGGAGGACAGCAGAACCAAGAGATAGAGTCTCAGTACCTGGATGCAGCCTTACCTAAAGTCAGACACTTGTCCTAAGAAAAATGTTTTAAAAACAAAGCACGAAAACAACAAAACTAGAATTCTTCGGACTTTTTCCCTTCTGGAAGTGAAAACCTCCCCTTTTCTATATGTTTAAGCTATATAACAGAACCCACTCATTTTCTGCCCAGTGTCCATCTTCCCTAACTTAGCACCAAAGTCTCAATTTTATTCTAGGAACCGTTAAACACAACCAACAGACACTGTTTTAAAAACACCTCCTCACAGTGGGCTATGACCAATAATTCACAAGCAAATCCTGTTAGGTGGTGTTGGGGAAAAGATCTCAAGAGGGAGGTAAATAGTTGAACACCCTCTTTGCCTTCCTCCCTCTGCTTCTGGCCTGGAACTGGTCTAGACAGCAAGGCCTTCTACAGCCGCTTGGGGCCATGATGCAACCCTGGGGATGGAAGAACCAGGAAAGAACTAGGGTTCCCAAAGACACTGTAAAGTTACACTGAAACCCTGATGTCACCCCTGGACTTCTTTCGGGCAAGAATCAATATCTCTCTCTCTCTCTCTCTCTCTCTCTCTCTCTCTCTCTCTCTCTCCTCTCTCTCTCTCTTCTCTCTCTCTCTCTCTCATTACATCTACTTATTCACTGTCAGGGATGGGTCTGTGGAGGTGTGTGGAGGTCAGAGGACAACTTGCAGGAGTCAGCTCTCTCCTTCCACCATGTAGGTCCCAGGGATTGAACTCAAGATTGTCAGATTTGGTCACAAGTGCCTTCACCCACTAAGCCATCTCATCTACTCCCTCTCTCTCTCTCTTAATGTATATGTGCTGTGTGGCCATGTATTTATGTGTGTTTTCATGTGTTTAGGGACAGATATGTATATTTGGATACACTTGGATACACTTGTGTGTGTGTGTGCCTGCATGGAGAGGACATTGGATATGAGGCAGGATTTCTCATCAGACCCAGAGCCCTCCTCCTGCTGTGATTCTAGGTGGGCCACCTCCCCACCCAGCTTTTATAACTTTCGTCTTTTTGGTTGTGACCTGAACCTTTAATAGCTGAGCCATCTCTCCAGTTCTAAATAATAGATAATATTGGTATTTTATTGTTCGTTTTTGGTTTTTGAGACAGGGTCTCCCTGTAGACCCATCTGGCCTATGAACTCCCTATGTAGACCAAGCTGGCCCTGAACTCAGAGATCTGCCCACCTCTGCCTCCCAAGTGCTAGGATTAAAGGTGTGGTCTACCATGCCTGGGTGTTTATTTTGTTTTTAAGACAGGGTCTCACTATGTAGCCCAAGCTGGCCTTCAACTCACCATCCTCCTGCCTCAGCCTCCCAGTGTTGAGATTACCAGTGCCATCACACCTGGCTTGGGTACCACCATTGTGAGTTGGATTTCATGTCCCAACTTGTAGCCAAGAGGCCTGACTTGAGATTGAAGGCCCATGCCCCTTGCCACCAGGGACACTGCGATCACCAGAGAGGCTGTCCAAAGAGAGGGAGGGGACACCCCTTCCAAGTGTCAGGCCTCAAGGACTGAGGTCTCTTCAGGATGACAGGCGAGTCCTCTCCCAGCACCCAGTGCAGCACCCAGCCTGAGGTTGGGGGAATTCCATGAAGGACTGTGCTCAGCTGCCTCCACACCTCTGTCCAGGGACATGTTGGCCTGGGATTCCCACACCTTTGCACAGGGCCATTGCCTTGGAGATGGATACTCCAGTCTGAAAGCAACCAGGAGGCCCTTCCAGACTGGGATTCCCCAACTGGGAGGCAGAGTACCTGGCCGCAGGAAGTACCCACAAATGGATGCTCTTGTTGCCCTATCAGATAAATGCCAAATCTGATGCCCACATGGAAACAGAGGGTGGCAGCAGCTAGGGACACCCGTGCTGCAAGGTCTAATGCCAGACCCTGTGTTCTCAGGAAGCTGCCCAGTGAGTGTGGCCTGAGGAGAGTGGTGTCTGTACATCCTGCTCTTTGATCCCTTATTGTAGGTTACATCAGAAATGCAGAACACAGGTCACAAGCCGAAGCCTCACCTGGAAGAAAAGGTGGCTCTTGACTTCCTGCGCACCCTGGGGACCCGCGCCCAATCTCTTCTTAGGGTCCTTACACAACAGTCGCTGCAGCAGGTCCTGTGCCACAGGCCCAATCCGGAGGGGGAAGGGAGGGGAGCACTTCAGGATCCGTCTGGGAGGATGGGTGGGGCGTCAGGGGCAGTGAGCCCCCTCCCAGTTCAACCCAGGCCGCCCACCATGTCTTGCCGGACTCACCTGGACACCTCAGCCTGTGTATTCCTCTCACCCTCCAGTGTGAAGGGCGAGGCCCCCGTCAGCAGCTCGAAAAGCAGGATACCCAGGCTCCACCAGTCCACGGCCTGCGGGTGGGGCCAGAGTGAGGGCCTGGGGCTCCCAGCCTCACCCCTGCCACCCTCACCTGCCACCCAAAAACCCACCTTGCCATGCCCAGTCTTGCTGCGGATGATTTCAGGGGCCATGTACTCGATGGTCCCACAGAAGGAAAAGGTCCGCTCTTTCTGGGAGGACGAAAGGCCCCATTTGGATACCTTAGCCTCTTCCAGTGCACCAGAAGAGGCCCCCAAGGCTCAGAGCAGGCCTCACTCAACTTAGACGACACAGTGGGATGCTTTGTGACCGTTCACTCTGCACTCCAGAGTGAAAAGGGCCAGGCTGGGAGCACTATGGGCAGACCCTGCCATCCACTCACCTCTTCTGTCAGAAACTCCTTGCTCAGCCCAAAGTCTGTGAGGACGATGTGACCCTCTGAGTCCAGTAGGACGTTCTCCAGCTTCAGGTCACGGTAGATGATGCCCAGCTAGCAGGAGCAAGGAAGCTATTGGGCGCTGCCCTGACACCTTCCCAGCTCCCCCAGCCATGACCCCGCTCCAGGTCCCCACTGGGGATAAGGAGAGCTGTGGAGATCTTTAGCCTCAGGGTGATCTCTCAGGCAGGACAGGGCCCAGGCAGAGTTGGCTATTAGATAAGAAAAGCCACTGAACCCTGGCATGTTGGCTCATGTCTGTCATCCTAGTACCCCAGGAGGCTATGGCAGGAAGCCAACATGGGCTACACAGTGAGTTCCAGGAGAGTTTCAGCTACAGAGTGAGACCCTGTCTATAAAAAAGAGGAGGGAAAAGGGCTGGTGCTGGGGATGTAACTCAGTCCATAGAGTGCTTGCCTAGTATGTGGCCCTGCGTTGGATCCCCAGCACCACATAAATTGGACATGGTGGCCCATGCTTATAATCCCAGTATTGAAGAGGTGGAGGCAGGAGGATCAGAAGTTCAAGATCATCCCTGACTACATGGAGAGTTAGAGGCTAGCCTGGGAGAGAGAAAGAAATCCCAGCACTCAGGAGGCAGAGGCAGGTGGATCTCTGTGAGTTCGAGGCCAGCCTGGTCTCCATTAGCAAATCCAGGCCAGCTGCAGCTACAGGGAAACCTTGCCTCAAAAAGACCAAAAAAAAAATTTACCTCTGTTTGCAAAGATGGGGACAAGAGAGCGAAAGAGAGGAAGAGAGAGAGAGAGAGAGAGAGAGAGAGAGAGAGAGAGAGCAAGAAGTCTCAGCAGATAAAGTCCTTATGGTAAAAGCCGGACAACCTGAGTTCAAGCCGCAGAACCCATGAAAACATAGAAAAGAACCAATACCACAAAATTGTTCTCTGGCCTTCACCTACACACTGTATGTGAAAGCCCACATATACATTACACACACACGATAAATATAAATTTTTTTAACTGGGGCTGAAGGGATGGCCCAGGGGTTAAGAGCACTGGCTGCTCTTGCAGAGGACCTGGCACTGGGTTCCCAGCACCCACATGAGGGTTAACAACCATCCCCATAACTGTAGTTCCAGTTCCTCTTTGACATCCCCAGGCATTGCACGCACAGGTACCACTGACATACATGTAGGAAAAACACCCATACACATAAAATAAATAAACCAACATAATTTTTTTTAATTTTTAAGAGAAAGAAAGGGCACTTAAAGAAGGCACCATGGCACAGGCCCCAAGCTCCCAGAGTAGAGTCGATAAAGAGCCCCATTTCACAGAGGCTGTGGGGGCAGAGGCTTGAGGTCTCCATTTGAGGAAGTCCGGTGAAAGAAGCCCAGAGTTTCTGTGTGAGGAAAGCCCCTCCCAGGAGACACTGGGGCCCGAGACCCCGCCAGGTAGTGCTGAGGCTTCCTGCCACGAAGTCAAGGTCAGTAACTCTGTCGAGGTCCCCAGCAGGCCACCCCATTGCCACAGGAAGACCCTCATCAGGCCCAGAGCAGCCCCAGAACAGCAGCCAAGAGCCAGGTGGGTCCGCACAGTACCTTGTGTAGGTGTTCCAGGGCCAGCACGATCTCACCCCCATACACCCGAACCTCAGCCTCCTTGAAGTACTGGCGCTGGTAGAGGTGGGTGAACATCTCGCCTCCGCTCACATAGTCTGGGGGTGCAGGAGAGGTTGAGATGTGTCCCCAAAAGGTAGCCTCACCTGCCTCTGGTCCCCCTTTCGAGTCAGGATGTAGCATGCCTCACCTAGGATGAGATGCAGCTTGGCATCCGTCTGGAAAGCATAGTGCAGGGTGACGAGGAAGGGCGCCTGGCGCACTAGCTCCAGCACCGAGCGCTCGGTGCGCGTGTGCTCCTGCGTCTTGGCGCGCTGCACTAATGCCGCCTTGCGTAGCACCTTCATAGCATACAGCTTCCCCGCATCGTGGCCTCCCGCCTTCCGCACCAGGAACACCTTCCCGTAGGCTGTGGGAGCAGCGAGCAAGCGAACAGAGGAGGGTGGGCTGTGGGTGCGAGGGCGGTGCAGACTGATGGGAAGGGAGTGAGAGGCAGGGGTGCAAAATGCTGGCAGAGCCTTCCAAGGGAAAGGTGTGCACCTCCCCGCAGGGGGCTCAACTAAGCCTGGGAAGCAAATGTGCAAACTAGCGGAGAGAGCGTGCAACTCCAGGAGGCCTGCGGGGCGGGGGAGGGGGCGGGGCCTTGCAAACCTGGGAAGACCAGCCAGAGAGCTGAGAAAGGATGAAAATGCAGGCACGGTAGGCCGAGGCGCGCTGCCAGCCAGAGGAGGGATGTGCAAACCAGGGCTGGGCAATTTGCAAAATACAGGAGGGGGACTCATATGTGGAAAAGGGGAGGAGTCATGCAAAGCACTTGGAAAGGGGGGTCAAGTCCCCAGGAGGTTCGCAAATCGCGGCAGGGGGCACGCTCGCCCAGGACTTCGCAGAGAGGAGCGATGTCAACGTGGACCTCTTGGAAGTGGGCATGTCTGGCACGGTAGGGCGGGGCGGGCAAGGTGAGCTGTGCCGGGAAAGGGTGGGGGGCCCTCCCTAGGTACCAGGCCCAGGCCCAGGCGGGTGAGCGGGCAGCAGACGCAAAGCACCACACCAGGGGCACCTGTGAACAGGGTTCCTCACCTCCCGTGCCCAGCACCTTGAGCAGCTCGAAGTTCTCCACGCTCACCTTCTCCTCGTGCCCGGTCAGGTTGGCTGCGGGCACAGGGGGGCGAATGAGCCCAGCGGGTGTCTGAGTCCTGCCACCCGCCACGCGCAGCCACCTCCAGACCCCGCACCCACCTTCGGTGATTTGCAGCTCCACCGAGCAGCCCTCATCCTCATCCTCGTCTCCCATGGCGTGCGGGTCGCTGGGGGCCCGCGCGGCTCGGGCTCCGGGCGGCGCCGGTTACATGGCGGCTCCGGCCGGGGCGGGTGCTTCCTGGTGCCGCCTCTGGGGCCGAGCGGGCGCCGGCGCCGCCTCCCCGCTCCCCGCCCCGAGCGGCCTGAGTCAGGCGGCTGGAACGTGACAGCGCAGGGCTGCGAGTGGGCAGCCTGCGGGGAGTGGGTGGCCCGGTCTCCCCAGCCCGGAGCCCGCGCCGCGGCTGTGCTCAAAGACCCCCACGCCACACACCCACAACCCCGGAAAGATGTAAAACCGGGTGGGAGCCATGTAGAGAGGGGTGGGGGACTGTGGATTACACCGCTATTGGGGTACGCCTCCAACCCAGGTGTCTGCCCAGCGGGCCGTCATGAGGGCACCAGGGGCCTGTGCCCTGAGGTTGGAGGAGGGGTACCCACCCAAGCGCACAGAACCCTCTCCACGTGGCAGACAAGCTATTTCTGCTCCTTTTAGCCACTTCACACAAATCACAGACCACCGCCTTTCAGATCAGTCCTTGACCTCAGCAAATAGGGGGCCTTTATGTTCCCTGGTAACAGGAACCCTGGGCTCTTGACGCTGGGTTGGCATTGGGGGCATGAACAATAGACCTCAAATAAAGGAGCCTACGGCAGGTGACATGACTCAGTGAATAAAGTTGCTTGTCTGACCATCTGAGTTCCACCTGAGTTTGATCCCCGGGTCTCACACATATGCACACACAATAAAATAAATGTAATTTTTTTTAAAGGGGAAACCTTTAAGACTGATTGCACATGGACCCTACTCCACCTTTCCCAGGGAACCCCACCCTCCCCTGGGCAGCACCAGGTGCTCTGACTCACATCCTGCCAGCCTAGCCTAATTGTCCCCCTTCCCAGTCGTCATCCTAGGGACAAGGTCAAAGACCCAGCCCTGACCTAGCTGTGAGTTCCCTGAGGCAGGGCTCAACCCCAAAGGGGCCGGGTGAAAGATGAGGAGGCTGGAGAATGAAGAAGGGGGTACCCTGGGAGAGGGTCAGATCAGAGCCCCATGTCCCAAAGTCCAGGCCCCATCCACTGTTGGCTGCCCACCCAGCAGGCACATCCAGGTTTGATCAAGACCAACTGACTACAACCCAGTTCCTTCTGCTGCCAGGTCCACACAGGGCCCTCTAGCCACAGAAGCCGACCAGTAGGAATTCCCAGCACCTCCAGGCTCCATAGGCAGTCAGCAAATAAGAGTCCAGATTCAAAGGGTTTCAACTTTATTCTCCATCCCCTCATGTCCCAGATAAGGCTCAGACATCAGCCCAGACCCGAACCCAGAGAATGTGCCTTGGCTTCCCATCTGGACCAGGCAGAGGGCTCTCTTGCCCACTCTTGCCAACCTCCTTCAGCTGGAGGGTCCCCCAGAGATCGCCTCCTCAGAGATGGCCATATGGGAGAGTAAGAGGCCTGGCCAAGAACTACCTGTTGAGGCCAGCCATCCCTCCTGTCGAGAGTTTTCCCAGTTCCTTCTCAGGGCCCCAGTGCAGGCTGTGGGGAATCTGGGGACCAAGGTCTCTTTGTTGAAGGACTCTCCTTGGGGCCCCTGGGTTTCCCAGCTTTTGGACTGCCTGGGAGACCCACTGACCCTCCAGCGGTGAGAAGGCTGCATTCCCATTCTTCCTGTCCCCACAGTGTCACTGGCTGAGGGAAGAGGTAAGGGGGCGCTTCTCCGGTTCCTGCTCCTGGAGGCCTAGAGAGAAAGGTTGGGCTCAGGCCCAACTCCCTAGGAAGATGCCCAGCATTCAAGGTGGCCCAGAGGGCTCTATACCTTCTGCCCACTCTCCACCCCTCCAACCTTCTTTATACCAACTATACCAGCCTGTTCTTGACTGCACTAGGTCTCCGAGTTGTCTCTATACTCTCACCTCTAAGCCTACTTCAACTTCACCTCCTCTCTGAGGTCCACTCTAGCCAGTACCCTCATTCAAATCCCAGCCAGCCTCTAAGCTCCTGATGCCTCCTCCTCTCCCCCAGTATTATACCTTCCTAATACATCAGGGCAAATAATAAGCCAGGCGTGGTGGTACACGCCTTTAATCCCAGCACTTGGGAAGCAGAGGCAGGCGGATCTTTGTGAGTTCAAGGCCAGCCTGATCTACATAGTTCCAGGCCAGCTGGGGCTATAAGGAGATCCTGTTTCAAAAAGACAAAAATAAATAAATAATAAATAAATAAATAATAAAGTCAGGCGTAGTCATGCACTCCTGTAAATCCCAGCACTGGGGAGGTGGAGGCAGGAGGATCAGTTCAAGACCAGCCTGGTCTATGTCAGACCTTGTCTCAAAAAAAGAAAATCTCAGGGCTAAAGAGATAGCTCAGAGGTTAGGAGCACTGGCTGCTCTTGCAGAGGACCCAGGTTCAGTTCCCAGCACCCATATGACAGCTCTCAACCATATGTAATTCCAGTTCCAGGGGATCTGACTCCCTTTTCTGGCCTCCAAGGTCACGAGGCATATACATGGAACATTTATATTCAGGCAAAACACTCATACACATTTTTTTAAAGAAAAGAAAACCTTATTTTTAATTTTTTACCCTGACTATACATTGAAAATGGTAATCATGCCGGGTATGGTGGCACATGCCTTTACGCCCAGCCCTTGGGAGGCAGAGGCAGGTGGATCTCTGTATGAGGCCAGCCTTGTCTACATAGCAAGTTCCAGGCCAGCTGGGGCTACAGAGAGACCATGTCTCAAAAAGACCAAAAAAAAAAAAAAAGAAGAAAAAGAAAAGAAAATGGTAATCATTTAGGCAGATAGAGATAAATAAGTCACATTATTAAAATTTGATTTACCTGGCTCTATTTTTTTTGAGGCTACTAGAAAAGTCAAAAATATACACATGACTAACAACATGGTATTTTCTTCCTCTTTTTTTTTTTTTCTTTTGAGACAAGGTTTCACCATAGAGTCCAAGCTGTACTTGAACATAGAACCCTCCTACCTCAACCCTCCAGGTAGTAGTAGAACAGGCATGCACCACCACATCTGCCTCACACAGTATTTCTATTTGATAGGGCTGTTGTAAACAGGGCTCATTTTCCTGTCTGTTGTTTGCTGTCTGCCTCCCTACATCAGAATCTTCCCAGCTGTATCCCCAGGAACTTACCAGCTGGTGTTTGACAAAGCATCCTTGTCAGATGAGAGAATGGGTGAATGAGATAGACCTGCCAGGGGCCCCAGACAGAGCACACAGCCCCCAGTCCTTCCCCAGGCCCCACTCACCCTCTCGACTGGCATCTGTTTCATGTTCCGGGAGTGCTTCAACGGAGCCAACCCACTCCACCCCGGACCCTGGGGATCAGATGGCAGAGACTGTGCCAGAGGGCCAGGCAGAGGTAGACAGGGCACATAGGACACAGAAGACTGAAAGACACCCTCCCCAAAGGTGCTGGACCCACTGGGTGATGGGAGCTCATGGGCAGGGACCTAGTCCCTCACCTTTGCCATGTGTGCTCGGTGCCCCCAGAGGGCCCGGTCTGCGCTGTCGGAACCGCTGCCGTGGGGTATCTCCCGGACTGAACGATTCAGAGCTTCGTCCCCCAGGAAACCGTGAGCTGAGTTTCCGCCGCTGCCCACCTGCCAGGGTCTCATCTCGCAGGCAGAGAGAGCTTTGGGCTCGGCGCATGGGTGCTGGTGGCGGGGACCCTGTGAGAGGCACATGCAGGGGGGTAGGGGTCAGCAAAGTACAGGGAAGGACCAGCTGAGCAGGGGCCCATGGGTGAAGCTACACAGGACAGAGAGAGGTGGTCAGTGCGGCAGAGAAGGGACCTGGTAGTCGAATGTTGCCCCTGGAAGCTGGGGTTTGTGTTGGCTCCACATTAGCTTACTGTACATGTAGCCTTGAGCAAGGTACCTTCCCTGGGCTTCTGCTTCCTTCTATACCATCAAAGGTACATGACCTTTCTCTAGAGTGCCCTGCTGTTCTAAGGTCTTAGGCACAGCTGTGGATGGGGTAGAACTGTGTGGGTGGCAGAGAGAGGTGCCATTGAGAGAGACCCTACAGGACTGGGGCAGAAGGCTGCTGAAAGCATAGGGCAGGTGGGAGCAGATGGCAGGGAAGGTGGGGGTGGGGCGAGCCAGACAACACAATGGGAGACACTGGACAGGATGGGCTAGGGCCCTCCTGGGCACCAGACCCTCAGACCCACCTGTCCCATCCGCCTCCCTGCCCTCCGGGAGCTCCGTCTCCAGGGGGCCCCCCAGGCTCTCCATGCTGCCAGCCCCATCGGCCCCCAGGCGTGGCCCCCCATGGAGGGCCCCCTCCCTCCGGGGCCGAATCAGCCTCTTCACCTTGTCTGCCAGCCAGCTGCCCTTCCTGGGGGCAAGAGGGCATAAAATGGGGTAAGGAAACAGGGAAAGGAGGGAGGGAGGGAAGGAAAGGAAATTGTGTCAAGGACTGAAAGGGCCAGGTCAACCTGCACTGGGATGGTGCACCCACGCCTGGCCATTGCGGGGAGCTGGGAGTCAAAGGGTAGGTAGGGCAGGGCAGAGGGTAGCAGGATCCCGCTCCCGTAAGGTGGAGGCCTCACTTGGTGCGGGGCAGGGGCCCAGGCTCCAGCACACGGTACTGGTCCATGATTTTCTCCACCAACTTCTGCTTCTCTCTGCGCAAGGCGTTAAGCTGGTCCCTGTCAGGAGGAGGGGGAGGGGAGGAGTGGGCAGGAAGCCTGGCAGAGCCGTGGTGAAAGCAGGAGCAGCTTAGGGCAGTCATGTTCCAGATGAGCTACCTCAAGCCTAGGACCTTTCCTGTAGCCTCTCCCTAGATCCTCCCTGAAAGACTACAGGGCATGGCCCTGCCCCTCAGGGCCTACTCACAGGTACTCCCGTTGCTCCCTGTGCAGGTGGTCTCGGCTCTCCAGGCTGCGCTCCAATAGCTCCCTGTTCTCCCGGCTCAGGGCCTGCACCTCGGCCAGCAGCTGGCGGTTCTCCTCCTCCTGGGCACTGCGAAGCTGGGTCAGCAGCTGTGTGCAACAGCAAAAGCAGAGTGAACCTGGCTCATACCTGGCGCAGCCTACCTTGGCCACCTCAGCCACTCCAAACTGCCCCACACTATGCCACACCTCACACTGTGTGGTCAGACGACAGGCACTCAGGTCCAGCTGCTGATTGGACTCACGCAGCTGCTGGCTTTGCATCTCCAGTTGCGCCCGCTCCAGCTCCAGTCGTGCCAGGCGGCCCCGTAGCTCCCCACGTTCACCTTGCAGCTCTCCTCGCTCCCGAGACAACTCGGCCAACAGCATCTGAGCTCTTTGGAGGAAGAGAGGACTGCTCTCCAAAAGCCACCCTCCAGTGGCTGGAGAGGTGGCTTAGTGGTTAAGAGCACTAGCTGCTCTGGCAGAGGACCCTGGTTCAGGTCCCAGCACCCACATGGCAGCCAGTAACCATCCTAAATCCAGTTCCAGGGGATCCAATCCCCTCTTCTAGTCTCCACAAGCACTGCAAAGCATGGATGCAATTACATGCAAGGAAAACACTCATACACGTAAAATAAAAATAAACAACATTTTTTTAAAACATGCAAGAGTCGGGAATCACACGCACAGAAAGAAGGTAAAGCAGGGTGCACAGGTCAGTGTCAGTGCACCCAGCCCCACTTCATAGATGGGAACACTGAGGGAGCATATCAGGCAGGATGGCTGGTACCTCTCATGTTCATTCTGAAGTCTCCGCAGCTCCTCCTCCAGCCCCCGCTGTCTATGCCCGTCCTGCACCAGGCGCTCGCGCTCTGCCAGTAGGGCCGCCTCTTGTGCTTCAACGCTGGCCCGCTGGGCCTGTAGCTGCTCATGTCTAAACAAACAAGGGAGAGGACCAGAGGATGCAGGGGCCTGGGGCCACAGCAAATAGGCCCTGCACTGTGGGGATCTGGGGGTCTGACACCTCCCAAGCATATGGTCCCCCTCAGGCAAAGCCCCAGAGCAGAATGTCATGCCAAGTCTCACCATTCCCAGTCCCGAAGTCAGGTAGCCCAGTTCCCCCAAGAGATTACAGCAACAGCAGGATGGATATGCCATTTCCCACTGAGTCAGACCTGCTGAGGGAGCCTGCCTCGGGCAGGTGGGCACGCCAGGGAGAAGAGTAGGGCCTTTGGGGAACCTCACCGGCCCTGTAGCTCACGGTGGGCCAGCTCCAGTGCACGCATGTTGGCCTTAAGATCTCGGTGCCTCACCAGCAGTCCCTCCAACTCAGTCTCCTGCCGCCGCTGCAGCTGAACCAGAGCTTCGTGGTCTCGAAGCAGAGCCTGCTGCTGCCCACGGGTCTCCTCCTGGGCCCTCCGAGCAGCCCGGACCTCCTCTTCCAGCACCCCTAACTTCCTATGCAACTCCTGGCCCTGCATCTCCATCAAAGACTTTTCAGCCTAAGGCAAGCAGACAGGCAGGACCTCTAGGTTGGGGGCCCCAGCCTAGAAGGAGTAAAGGGCAGGGCCTGAGAGCAGAGGGCAGAGGGCAGAACAAGCTGTGGAGGAATCAGAGCAGAGGCAGCAGAGAGGCATCCAGGAAGGTGGAAGGTACCAGGCCATGCTGGGGAGAGCAAGAGGCCTGGGACAGGGATGGGACAGATGAACTAGAGGACAAGGGTTAGAAGAGAGGGCTGATGGTGAGATGATGGGGATGGGGGAGATGGGTGCAAGGCAGGGGCAGGGACAAAGAGGGCACAATTGGGATGGTTGGGGTCAGAGGGCAAGCATTCTAAGAAACAGGGGTGGGGCAGGTGGCTGGAAAGGAAAAGTCATAAATTTGATAGCCAGTGAACAGGGGACAAGGACCTCCCAGGGAACCACCCACCTGCAGGCGGCTGCTGTGTTCCTGTGCCTGTTGACTCTGCAGCAGCAGCTCCTGTGCCCGGCCCTGCAGGCTCCCCAACTGCCCCTCCAGGTGCTGCAGCTGTTCCTGCAGAGCTGCCTTCTCGGCCACCAGTGTGGCATTCTGCCAAAAAGTGGGGTTAACAGTGGCTAGGCCGCTAGCCCACCCAGCCCCCCAGCCCCCAGCACAACCACGTTCCACTCACATTTCGCTCCACCTGGATGAGCCGACCATTCTGGGTCTCCAAGGTCTTAGGCTCAGCTTGTACCTCAGGCCTCAGCCCCAAAGGGCACTGGCGAAGCTGCAGGGACAGGGATGGGGGAAGTCACATGGACCTCAAGCACACAGGACAGTGGTGGAGCTGGGAACAAAAGAGGCAGAGCAGCCACCCAAGCAAGGGGAAGAGGGGAAGCAAGGCCTGACTCCCAACATAGTGCTCCCTCCAACAGGCCCCACAGGGGAGGGAGAGAGGTGAGCAGCTAGCCACAAATCCAGACGCTGATTGTTTACCCCCAGGCTGGGGTGAGGTGCTGGCACCTCAGTTCCCAGGGCAGCTTTACCTGGACCAGCTCCTCCTCCAGCTGTAGGGCCCGGGTCTTGAGTTCCATCAATGCCTCCTCCTTGCTGGTCACTGCTGCCTGTAGCTCAGCTTCCAGCCGCTGCTCCAAACCCCGGTACCTGCCAGGAGAAGCCTTGGCACCCAACCCCTAACTGTCTTGCCCTTCCCTGCCCCAGGGCACCACACCTACCTTTGGTGCTGGCTCTCCTGTTCTCGAAGGAACTCCTGGCGTTCCAAGGCTGTCTGTTCCAGCTCTTTCTGCAGATGCTCCAGTCGGGCCCCTAGCTCCTGGCCCCGAACCACAGCCTTCTCTAGATCCTGAGGGCAGGCAGGGCAGGGGTAGAGATGAGGGACAATTCTCTGCCCCAGAGGAGAACTAGAGATAGGCTTGAGAAGGGGTCATCTGGATTTCTGACTTGCTCTGCCACCCTGAGCAAATGTCTTTAACCCTCTGAGTCTCCACATTCTCACCTAGGCAGCCTCAGGAGGCTAGGCAGGAGGATGGCTGAAAATTTAAGGCCAACCTGAGCTACATAATGAGTTCCAGACTCAAAGTGAGACAATGTCCAAAAGGGGGGTGGGTGGCTTGGTGGCCTTTCAAGAGGTCCATGAAAGAGCTGGCTGGGTTCCTCAACCTGGTAGTGTGTGAGAGCAGGCCCTGGGCAAGGAGTCAGAGATGTACCTCTTTGAGCCCATAGTTTCGCATGTTCCCAGAAGGGTGTCAAGCCCTGTGAGCTGCCACACCTTCCGTGTGAGGCCAGTAGGGGCTCAGTGCAGATAGGCCTGCAGTAGCCCCCCTAACCACCACAGAGGGGTGACTCTGGAGAACAGCTCAGCATAGGATCTTGGAGGTGTCAGGCCTACACTTCCAGGGGAGGGCTGGAGAAGTCTGCCCTGAGCCTATGGCCCTTGGCAGTTGGGTTGTCCCATTTCAGGGTAGGGGTAGAGGCCCATTGGCCTGTGGGCTCTAAGGGGAGGTAGGCCAAACCATTCTAACTCATGGGGGCCCTGAATGAAAGAAGATGGAGGAAGGTGACACTTCCCAGCTACTGGCCACATCCTGCCTCTGAAAACCAAGACCACCACTGAACCATCATCCTGGGTAACAACCCTCCCCATCTTGCCTTGGATACTGCTTCTCCACACCTGTGACAGGGGCCTCTAGTTGAAAAACTACAATTCCCACAAGGCACTGCTGCCACCCCCACCATTAGGGTCTTGGCACTGCTGTGGCTGAAAGAGCAGTAGTGCAGATGAAGCCAGCTGCCTGGAGCCTTCCCTTGCCCACTGTTGGCCTTGGCCACAGCCCTCCCAAGTGGCCTTCCACCAGCCTGGGAGGCCTACATGTCCTCTTAAACAACCTGGAACTCAGTCCCTGTCCTGACAGCCAATACCATCACTACCATACCTGGCAGGTAGTGCCAGGAACAGCTCCAACCTAGAAATCCCCCAAATCCCTTGTACCCTCAGCTTCTCCCACTCCCTGGATCCTCAGAGCCTATTCTCCCACTCCACCCTTACCTTCACTGCCCACCTGCAGCCACTCCTTCAGAGAAAGCAAGTGTACTGGGAGCCAGGTGTACCCCAACCTCTCTCCTCGTTTATCTTTTTTTTTTTTAAATAGGGTCTCACTATATAGCCCTGTCACTATATAGACCAGGCTGGTCTCAAACTCATAGATGTGCCTGCCTCTGCCTCCCAAGTGCAGGGATTAAAGGCATATGCCACCATGCCTAGCCCCCCTTTTTGGTACTTTTTAGGCCTTGCTATGTAGCCCAGGCTGGCCTCTAACTCTCATCCTCCTGTCTCAGTCTCCCACATGCTGGGATTTCAGGTATGCGCCACCACACCAGGTATGTGGACAGTTTTTATTTTGGTTTTGCAGGTGAGGAAATCGAGACTCAGAGAGGTGAAGTAACTGTTCCAAGCCACACAGCTGAAAGCAGCAGGGTCTGAGACATAATGCAGTTTTTTGGCTTGGTAGATCTCTGGGTCCCACCATACAGAGTGGATCCCAAAGAGACCCTCTCCTCACCAGCTCACCCACATTAGTTCTCACATTCAACACTTTCACCGCGCCTGCCCCTTCCCTACACCTGTCCATATAATGCCTAACCCGGGTTAACCCAGCTGTGTCCCCAATCCTCACCACTAGGAGGTGGAGAAGGACATAAGCAAGGTGCTCTTTCTGAGGCCTGTCTGCGCCCTGGGATAGACGGAAACTGGAAACTGCTCACACTGGAGCACCCAGTTCCCAGCCCTAGGATCCACAGCTCACAGCCTCCCCACCGTCCCATAGTGTCCTCTGCATCACTTTAGATGCCTTGCAATGCAGACTTGACTACTTTGCCTCCAGTGGCACTGTTTGCTCACAAGAAAAGCCCCAGCTTCTCCCTCCACTTGGAAGTTTCCACCCTGCCCATCAGGAACCCTGCTTAATTCATCCTCAGCCTCACCTCTCCCTGCCCAGCTCACACTCCTCCAACTCATGCCTGGACCTGCTTTTCTCCCCCTCCTCCAGGAAGTCTTCAAACAGGAGTGTAGGGCGCTATCTGGACCCATGGTTCCCTGTAGCACCCTGTCTCCATCCTATCTGTGAATATGCAGGTGGCTCCTGCCTGGTTACCACTGTGCCCACAGCCTGGTTACAGGGCCTGGATCCACAAAACGTGTGAATGAATGAATGTGTTTCCAGACATTCTCTCCCTTCCGACACTTGACCCCTGGGCCCCGGCCAGCCGCACCTGGAATGGGTACCACTGCCACTGTTCTCTTACAGCCCCCCAGCCCATCAAGGTGACCTTCTTCAAATCTAGCCCCACATGGGTCTGTCTACATCCTGAGATAGCTTTCCACACCTGGGGATGGAGTAGCAACCCCTTCAAAGCTGGTCACAGCCCCAACTCCTCCTGGGTCCCTCAACATCTACTGAAAATCTTGGACACATCTCTCCTGAAGTCCCCTGCACACAGGCATTTTCATTGTCTCCTGGGGGCCTCTCTTTGTACTCTGTCCTCAGTAACTTTTTTTTCCTCAGACCCCTAGGGTCTCATGTGGCCCAGGCTGGCCTTCAACTCATTATATATCTGAGGATAGCCTTGAACTTCTGATCCTCCCACCTCCACATCCTAACTGCAAAGATTACAAGCATACACCACCATGCCTGGTTTATGCAGTGCTTGGGATGGAACCCAGTGCTTTCTGAATGCTAGATAGGCACGCTCCAGAATTACTTGCCCACCAGCCCCTGAGTAACCACTGTGTGGTCACTTGGCCTCGCAAAAAACAGACTCTCTCCACAGTGATCCTGGCCAGTCAACAGACCGTCAAAGCAGGAAGGCTCAACTTTTACAGGAGGAGGGGACCAGGGTGAAAGGGCAGAGATTACCACAGCCAGAGTACAGGACTGATCATAGGATGAACAAGGTGAGTCCCTCCCTCCTGCAGCCCACCCCATCAGAAGCAGCGGCCATCAGCTGTGTTCCACAACAGAGGCTGCCAGGCTTTCCATCCCCTGCGCCAGCTCAGTGCCACTGATGGAATCCACATCCCACATCCCAACATCTAGCCTGGATCTGTTTCCCAGCCCCACATACCTCCCTGAGAGCTTGCTTCTCCAAGTGCTCCCTCTCAGCCTCCTCCAGGTGGCAGCGGACCTCACCCTCCAGCGCCAACACCCGCTGCTCAGCAGCCTCTGCCTGGGCCCGCAGCTTGGGCCCCTCACGCTCCCACTGCCTCCGTTCACGACCCGCTACAGCCAGTGCCTCTGCCAGTGCCTCCCGCTCTCTAGATGCAGCCTGCAGCTCCTGGGCAGCTGTGTCTACTGCCTCCCTCAGCCGGGCATGCTCCAGGGCCTGGGCCTCTGCCTCTTGGTGAGCCTCAGCTTCTGCTCTCCTTGCTTGGGCCAACTCCTCTGAGAGGCGGGCTACCTCTGCATCCCGGGCCTCCAGCCTTCGGGCTTGGGCTTCCAGCTCAGCCCCAAGGACCACCATCTCTCTCCTTTGTCGCGCTACCTCCTCTCTGAGGGTCTGATCCTCTAGGACAACACTGGCTAGTGTCTCCCCTGATACCGGTCTTTCCTGGGCCTGGGCATCAAGAGCCCCTTCTGATGTCTGCTGTGGTTTCTGTGGAACCAGTTCACTGGTTATCCCCTCCAGCCTCTGTTCAGCCTCTGTCTGTTGCTTGGACAAGTCTAGCCCCTGGCCTGGGCTCTCTCCGTCCAGTGGCATGTGCCCAAGGCTCTCCTGTCTCAGGAACTGGGCTTTGGGCACCAATTCCTCTTGGGGAGTCTCCTTGTCCTCAGTCTTTCCTAGCAATTCCTGCACCTCAGTGGGGGTCTGAAGAGAGATTCTGTTCCTGGGCTTCTCCAGGGGCACACGCATCTCCACGGTAGGGTCTAGCTCTTGGGGGTTCAGGTCTAAGGTCTGGGGGTCCACAGCAGCCATCTTAAGGGGTCTCTTCATCACTTCTGGGTGTGAAGTAGATGCCTGGGAACACTTAGATGACCGTGTGATGTCAGGGTCTGATGCTGCGGGAGCCAGGTCCAAGGTCTCAGGACCTTCACCTCCCACCTGGCAAGCCGAACTTTGGGGGATGTGATCTGAGGCTGGAGGAGTTCCGGAAGCCCCATTAAGCACAAGGAACATGGAGTCCGTGCTCTGCTCCTCCAGAAGAGGGTGCTGAGGACATAAGAAAGGGGTAGTCAGGCAGGAAGGTCACCAGGAGGGACCAGTGAGGATGAGGATGGTGCGGGGACCCACCTGGCCGCCCAGCTGCCCCTGCAGCATCTTCAGCAGGCCTCGAAGCTCCTGATTCTCCCGTTCCACAGTCCGAAGCCGCCCAGCTTCAGCCTCCCTCACCTCATCCTGCAGGGATGGTGCTGCTCCCAACAGGGGGGCTGAGGGTGTAGCCAAGTCAGTACCTACCTTGATCCTAAGTACGACACCCCTCAGAGACTTGGGAAGACAATGAAGACAAGAACCCTGGCCACTACAGAAGACTTCCTCCACCCCAGACCCTCAGCCCCACCCTAGAGCCCACTCACCCTCTCCAGGGGAGCCTGGGGGTGGCTCCAGGCTCCCTCGAAGCTCCAGTTCCAACTCCACATTCTCCTCCACAAGCTGATCCAACTGATGCCTCAGAGAGTCCAGCTCCTGGAGGATAGAGGGGTGGATCTGACCAGCCCTCTCCACGAGACCCAGGCCTGAGCGTTCCTACAGGCTATAGGAATCACTTAGGGGAGCCTAGAGTATCATTGACATCATCAGGGACTGGGGGACAGTGGATAGATGGACAGATTAACCTAGCTCACCGCATGGGCCTCGCCCAGCCGGGTGCGCAGCAGCAGGTTCTCGCGCTGGGTCTCGTGCAGCCGGGCGGAGCGCTCTCGGGCAGCCTCCAGCTGCTCTTCCAACAGGGCCTTCGAGGCCTCTAGGGTCCCAGAAAGCACTCGCTCCTCCTGGAAATAAAGCCAGAGAATCTGGTGAGATGTAACCCCTATTTGCTCCAGGGCCTGGGGGTGGGATTTCAGATTCTTCCCCTGGGATGCCACCAACCCTGCCTCCTCACCCCACCTCTCCTCTCCATCTGCCCCTCTCTCTGGGAGGAGGGATGTCTCCCCAAGCTCCTGGCCCCACCCTCCATCCAGGCCCCACCCTTTCCCCTAGGAACCGTCTTCCAAGGCCACATCGCTCCAGACCACACTCATCAGTCCCCCCACTTGCTAGGGGCTCCCTGCAGACTCGCTACTTGGACTCTTGGCTCCACTCTTCTCTCCAGGACCTACCCTTTTATAGACCCCCTCCTCTCCCTTCCATCCGCCCACCCTCAAGGATCTATCTCAGGCCTAATGTGCTGCATCCTCTCCCATCTGCCCCCCACCACACTCTTCCCCCACACACGTGCCCCAAACTGGCCCCACTCTTCTCCTGGCCCGCCCCCTCCGGCATGCTCCGCCTGCAGACCGCGCCCCCATCAGGCTCCGCCCCAGGCGCCAGCGTCCCTCCTCACCTCCAGCTGGCGCTGGAAGACCTCTGCCGCCTGCAGCCTCTCACGACAGCGCCGCATCTCCTCTTGCAGGCGTGGCAGGCGGCCGGCTCGCTCGCGCAGCGCGTCCGCCTCCTCTCGGTAGAGCTCGGCGCGCTTGGCTTGTCCCGACAGCGCCTGGGCCTGAGTCAGATGTTGTTTGGAGCTGGGACCAGCCAGCCGCGGGGCACAGGGACGCGGGACGGGAAGGGGCAAATGGCACTGGGGTGGATCGAGGCAATGGTGGGGACTTTGGATCTCACCTCCTGGCGGAGCCTTCGAATTTCAGCCTCCAAGCCCTGCACCTCAGCCTGCGAGTCCAGCAGCAGCTCGGCCTTCTCCTCCCTGGAGGGATGGAGCGATGGAGGATGTCTGCAACTCAGTACCATCCTCACCAGGGCTGGGGACCCATCCAGGCCTCGTCTGCCCCTTCCCCAGCCTGCGGACACTCACACCTCCTGCCGCAGGCGTCGCAGCTGGGCCTTGGCATTGGCCAGCTGCAAAGCCAGGTGGTGCGAGGGACCCTCCGCAGGAGCCTTGGTGGGAGCTTCGGGTGGCTGCAGGCGGGCGGGCTCCCGCTCCAGCAGCAGTTCAACCAGACGCTTGAGTAGGGGAAGGTCAGAGGTCAAGGGTCAGAAGGAGACATCCCGTGCCTCCCCACATTAGGCCTGCAGTCTCCTGCACAAGATGATTCTGAGTTGCAACCACCCCCGACCCACACCTGGACCCCAAACCACGTCTCGGTTCTATCTATGTCCCTGCAGCCAGCTACCTGTGCCCCCAGGTCACGCTCCCGGACCAGCCTGGACAGCGTCCCCATCAGGCCCCGGAACTGCATCTCCAGCTCCAAAGTCCCCAGCTCTCCACATTCTGGTCCAGACAGAGCCAGCACCACCCCTGCGCCAGGCTGAGTCACCTGGGGGCACATGGAGAACAAATCAGAAGAAGGGAGAGTGATGAGTGGCCAGGGTATCCCCAGTGGTGGTGCCACTCACACCAGTACCTCCTGGATCGCAGCAGCCAGCTCGCTCTGGATGTCCAGGCTGAGGCCCTGGATGTGGCGGATGAAGAGTTCCCGGTGCTCACACTGTTAGGAGACAGGAGACCCAGGGGCTGACACCGGGTCTCCCTCCTCCCTGTCAAAGCTCCACCCTCTCCTCCCTTCCCCCTCCTCACCTGCACCGAAGCCCCCAAAAGCAGCCGAAGGATACCTTCCAGTTCATCCACTGCCTCCTCTGCTGGGCAGACACCACAAGGGGTTAAGCAGGCCCCAAGGGCAGGGGCAGAGGCAGGAGGTGGGTAGGGAACAGTACCTGAGAAGGGATCAAACCCCAACGTCTGGAGGTCTGGGGGTGAGGACAGGATCAGCAGCTGCAGTTCCTCCTAGAGGGGCGCAGGGATAGGAAAGGTGGCATTAGGCATGATGGCACACACCTTTAGCCCTAGCACTCTGTGAATTTGAGGCCAGCTTGGGCTACATAAGTTCTAAGCCAGCCAGGACCACATAAGACCCCATCTTTAAAAAAAAAAAGAAAAAAGAGCCACTCCTGCAAGGGTCTCCCAGGCTCCCCTTCCCAGTAGCTCCAACCCCCCATCACCTGATAGAAGTCCCTCAGTCGGCCCCACAGGTGATTCAGGTTCCACACTCTCCAGGCTGCTGGGCCATCAAGGCCCCTGACCACCCGAAGACCCCCTCTGGAACTGGGGGCACTGTGGTCACAGGAGGACATGGATGAGAGATGGGCTTGAGGATCAGCTTCCCTTAGAGCAGACCCTGCCTTCTACCCACAGGCTCCTCCCACCATCTCACAGCCCACCCCCTCCCCTCAGACTGGTCCTTGATGTCACTTACATGATGCCCAGCACGCGAAGGAGTAAGGCCCCATTGCTCAAACGCAGGAATCTCTTCTCTAGGCCAAGAGATCCCTCTTCCTCCTCCTCCTTCCCAGCAGACTCCTCTGCCTCCCCCACCAGCCCAGCCAGTCCCAGGGCCTGTGGGCACAGACAAGAGTCAGCTGAACAGGTGGGAACTTTCCCCTGCCAGTGAATGATTCCTGAACAAAATCCCTTGAATATTTTTGGTTCCAGATGCAAGACCCCCGCTTCCCCCTCCCTCTCCAGCAGCTGGACTCCACACATATACACAGCCACCCCTCCCCCAATCCTCAGCCTGCCCTGACACTTCCCTGCTCAGCCAGCCCATCTGCCCCCTCACCCAGGTGGCCAGGCTCCCACTCAGGAAGTCTCTGAGCCTGGTCCCCTTGGCCCTCTCCATGCTGGGGGTCAGGGTGTTGTCCAGGTCCTGCTGTGGCAGCTACACCTGCCCTGAGAGGAAGAGGAAGTCCCCAGCTGGGGGATCCTGGGGCCCAGCCACAGACACCCTATGCAGCTTCCTCCTTCCGGTTACTGGGTTACTGCGGGCCACTCACCTCCAGTCCTGCCTCAGTCCCTTGCTGTCGCATCCTCCCTGGGTCTCAGGCAAGGCTGACTGGGAAGTTGGAGGTTACTTGAGGTGAGGCCTGCAGGGTTCCTGGTTCCATGGGCAATGGTGGGGAGTCCTTCCCTCACTGGGCATGAGAGGGTGATCTCAGCCTGGCGATCTCAGCCTGGCACCCAGAGGTTACTAAAGGATCCCTGACCATGCACGGTGAAGTCTGCCCCCCACACACACATGCACCTTCTGATAGGCTCAGATTCATTTGTTGGTGCCTCCTCACAGCAAGCGGCCTCAAACCTTGTTGCCTGCTCCAGCCAGCCTCCTCTGAACCCCAGGAGGCGTCCACCCTCCGACCCAGCCCACTTCATACTCTATAAACACCTGCACTGAGAAATGGCTGTGAAGTACTCACCTCAAAAGGCATCCTCAATTTCCCATCTGTAAACACCTCGAAGGGAGACAACACAAGGCCAGGGCCAACAGCCCTATGTCTAGATGTGACTCAGTAGAGAGCCTGCCTAGCATGCACAAGGCCTTGTGTTCAATCCCCAGCACCTCGCAAACCCAGCACTTGGGAGGTAGAGGCTGGAGGATCAGGAGTTTAGGGCCTGGGATACCTACAGTGAGTTCAGGCCAGCTAGGCCAACTTAGTGAGACTCGGTCTCAAAAAAATAAAAAATAAATTACACAGTCTAACACTGCAGGCCTACTAGGTGCTTTGATGGGGCAGTCAGGGACGGTCTCCCAGAAAGGCAGGAGATGAGCATTGCCTGACATAACTGGGCACAGCTGAGAAGGAGGGGTACCCAAGAGTTTTCAGACAGGAACAGAATGCATGAGGGCTCTGAGGCAGATAGAGGCACAGCCAGTGAGCAGATTCCTGTTTTATTTCTTCCAAGATGCCTTGTCACAGTTAACATCTCTGAAGTCAGGTGACATGTTTCAGTTGCCCTCCAGCTGACTTCTGTCCTCTGAACCCTCAGCCCAAATGGTGGGAGCACCCCAGGGAGGAGACCAGGCTGGTATGAGACACTCCCCAAACCCCATCAGAAAAGTCCTGCTGTGTGTGACTCCAAGCTGACAGTGGAGCCTGTTTGAAGGAGTGGAAGAACTGATCTTTGGAGCCCAGAGGAGGAGGTGGCCATGAAACAGACATAAGGACTCACACAGGAAGTGACTGGCTCCTTACAGAGGAGAGACACAACACACTGTAGCATGTGGGCACACAAATATAACAAAAAGAGTAAAATAGATGACTATAAATTATAGCATGTGTTTTGCTTTTTGTTGCTGTTTGGTTTGGTTTGGTTTTTTGGGGACAGGGTCTCCCTGGAACCCCAGCTGGCCTGGAACTTGCTATGTAGACCAGGCTAGCCTCAATCTCACAGAGATCCACCCACCTCTGACTCCTGAGTGCTGTGATTGTAGGCATGTGCCTGTCTATAGCATGGTTATAGGTACTTGACCCTTATTAACCTATTTTCTCTGGATTAGTCTGCAATAAAAACTATGGACCACTCATTTTAAAATTGCTATTATTTAATTTTTTTTTTTTTGCATACATAAGTGTTTGCTTGCACAGATGTGTACCACGGGAATGCAATGCCTACAGAGGCCAGAAGAGAGCATCGGATCCCCTGGAACTGGAGTTACAGATGGTTGTTAGCTGCCATGTGGGTGCTGGGAATGGAACCCAGGTCCTCTGCAAGAGCAGCCAGTGCTCTTGACCACTGAGCCGTCTCTCAGCCCTGGATTATCTCTCATTTTACAGAGAAAGAAACCAAAGTACAGCAAGGTTACAAAACTTGCTTAAGGTCACACGACTTTAAGTCAGTAATAGATCAGCTGAAGGAAGGCAGCAAGGCCACAATACAAACAGCAAGGGGCACAGTGGCCGGATGAGCTGAGGCGGACCAAGCAGCAGGAAAATATGCCTCACTGTGAAGAGAGAAGTGCATCCAGTTGTCAACCGCCTTGAAACACTGAGAAATGGATTTTCCATCCACTCAAGTAAAAGTGAGGAGTTTGGGAGCTGGAGAGCAGCACAAGGACCTGTTAAATGAGCCCCTGGGTCCTAGGCGTTAGCAGCGGTACTGTCCAGGGCTGCCAGCTTCAGCCCTCTCTGAACCTTACTCCCACTTGCCTCCTTCAACAACTCCAGTCTAGGAATTCCTGGGAGGGCCGCTGTGCCAGCTGAGCAAGTCCTCCAGGACCAGTCAGACATGGTGACTGGGGCTCACCTCCAGGGTGGCAGGGAGAGGGCCCTGCCTTGCTCAGTGCCTCTGAGTCACACCCTTCCTGGGGCCTCAGAGGCAGAGACCGTGTCCTGATTGCTCTCACATCCTTAATCTGGCCAAGCCTGGCTGCACTTCCATCTACCCTCAGGCTTGCTGAGTCAGGTGGAGGGAGTCTAGGGCACAGGGCGCCCCCTCCACTGACACTGACATCCCGGGATTCCCATGCGCAATTAGTCTCAGTTAGAGACTACAAGGGGTTCCTCTCTTCATAGCAAGTTCCAGGTCAGCCAGGGCTGTATAGTGAGACCCCATCTCGTAAGAAAAAAGTTAAGAAGCAGGGCTTAGCTGCACATGCCTATAACCAAAACTTAGAAAGCTGAGGAAGGATGACTACAAATTTGTGGCCTACTTGAATTACATAGTGACCTGTTGGAAAAAAAAAAAAATACTACCTTATACTTGCAATCCCAGAACTTTCTATGGCTGACTCAGGAGGCTCATCACAAGTTTGAGGTCAGCCTGGGCTATGTGGTAAGTTCCAGGCCAACCTGGGCTAGGGTATAAGACCCTGTCTCCCTTCTCCCACCAAAAAAGAGAGCCAAGCATGATGGCACATATCACCCAAGAGGCAGAGACAGGAGGATCTGGAGTTCAAGGCCAGCCTAGGCTACATGAGACCCTGTCTTTAAAAAAAAAGGAAATAAAAGTAACAAGACAACTGACTGAACTGTCTACCATCTGGCATACCTACCAACCCGGCTAGAAACAGCCACTGGTCCACTTCCTGCACCCTTCCTGAGGACACTAGTGAGCCTGTTGCAGCGAGAACAGCCTCACACAGCCCTGTAACTTCCTTGTTACTTCACAAAATGTTTTGCAATATTTTCTGTTTGTTTTTTTGCGACAGGGTCTCACAATGTAGGCCTGGCTGGCCTAGAACTTGCTATGTAGACCAGTTTGGCCTTGAACTAACAGAGATCCACCTGCTTCTGCCTCCCCAGTACTGGGATTAAAGGCATGTACCACCACACCTAGCCAAAAAGTCTTTTATTTATATGTACAATGTGTATGTGTATATATTCCTGTGAGTGAATAGGGGCCTAGACATGCAGTAGCGTGCCTGGGGAGGTCAGAGGGCAGCCTTGGGTCCTCACCTAATCCTTGTTTGAGACAGGGTCTCATCACTGCTGACGTGAGCCAAGGAAGGTGGTTCGTGAGCTTCCCTTGTCTCCTCACAAGAGCTCTGATTACAGATGCTCACACTACCCCATCCAGCTATTACATGGCTTCTGGGGATTCAAATTTAGGTCCTTGTGCTTGTGAGGCAAGTGCCTTATCTACTGAGCCATCTCCCCAGCCTAGCTTTGATCTCTTACGGACTGCACAGTAGTTGGTGTGTTGCTGTCCTGTCCCATTTGGTCTCCCTTTGATGGACAGTGGATATATTCACATCTTGGGCTTTTGCTACAGTGTCATGAGGACTGGCTTCTCAGAGGTGTTTTTGGGGCAGTTTCTTTTTTTAAAAAAAAAAATTTAATATTTATTATTTTTACATGTATGAGTGTATTGCCTGCGTGTGTATAAGTGCACCCATGTCGTGCAGTGTCTGAGGACATCAGAAGAGGGCATTGGATCCCCTAGAACTGGAGTTACAGACTGTTGTTAGCCTCCATGTGGGTGCTGGGACTTGAACCTGGGTCCTCTGCAAGAAGAGCCAGTGCTCTTAACCCCCAAGCCATCTCTCCAGCCCCCTCGAGCAGTTTCTTTTCAATTAATTTATCAGGGCTGGAGAGGTGGCTCGGAGGATAAGCACATGTACTGCTCTTGCAGAGAACTCAAATTCCATACCCAGCACCCATGTCAGGAGGCTCACAACCACCTATAAATCCAGCCTCAGGGAATCTGATGCCTCCGCAGCCCCCACACACATGTGCACACTCACATACAAAAACAAAAATAATTTATTTCTCCACCATGGCGGCTCATATCTGTAATCCCAGCATTTCGGAGGCTGAAACAGAAGAATGAAGAGTTTGAAGCCATCCTATCCCTATCTCAAAAAGAAAAAAAAAAAAAAATGGAGGTTGGAGAGATGGCTTAGGGGTTAAGAGCACTGGCTGGTTTGGTTCCCAGCACCCACATGGCAACTAACAATTGTCCCTAACTCCAGTTCCAGAGGATCCAATGCCCTCTTCTGCCTCCATGGGCATTGCATGCACAGGTGCACTTACATACATTCAAGCAAAACACTCATACACATAAAAAGTAAATAAATAACCAGGCATGGTGGTACACATCTTTAATCCCAGCACTCAGAAGACAGAGGTAGGAAGATCTCTGTGAGTTCGAGGCTAGCCTGGTCTACATAGTGAGTTCCAGGCCAGCTGGGGCTATAGGGAGACCCAGTCTCAAAAAAGACTGAAAAGAAAAAAATTAAAAACTGAAAATTAAAAAAAAAAACAAAAACAGCTGGTAAGATGGCTCTTCAGATAAAGGTAAAGGCCTCACAAACCTGAGTCCCATCCTGAGACCTACATGATGGAAGGAGAGATCCAACTCTCTTAAGCTGTCCTCCGACGTCCACACACTCTCCACAGCACCCTTGTTTACACACATATGCATATACACAATAAAGAAATGTAATACAAAAATATTACTTTATTTTATTTTAACTGAGTTATAAAACTCATACAAATTAAATCTGGAGGGCTGAGAGTGTAGCTGAGTTGGAAGAACATTTGCCTAGCATACAGGAAGTCTTGGGTTTCATCCCCAACACTGGGTAAACCAGACATGGTACCATATGCCTGTAATCCCAGCACTCAGGAGGTAGAGGCAGGAGGATCAGGAGTTGAAGGTCATCCTCAGCTACAAAAAGACTCTGATGACAACCTAGGTTACATGAAATTCTGTCCAAAAAAATACATAAAACGCAGACCAGGCCTGCATTCTCAGTCACAAGGGAAACTGAGGCAGAACTGCAAGTTCAAGGCCTGCCTAGGCTCTGTAGCCTATCAAGTTCAAGACCATGTCTCAAAATGCAAACGTAAAAAGAAAGTGCTGGAGAGATGGCTCACTGGTTAAGAGCACTGGCTGCTCTTGCAGAGGACCTGGGTTCAGTTCCCAGCACCCACATGGCAGCTAACAACCATCCATAACTCCAACTCCAGGGGATCCGAAGCCCTCTTCTGACCTCCTCAGGCATTGCACAACATGGGGTGCTCTTACATACATGCAGGCAGTATACTCATACACATAAAAATAATAAAGTAAAGGAGGGCAGGGACTACAGCTCAGTGGCAGACTGCTTGTCAACTGTGTAAGGCCCTAAATTCAATCTGAAGTACCACAAAGAAAAAAAGTGGATAAATTAATATGATACCATGTGATGTTTTGATCCATGCATGTACTATGTATTTTTGGCAAGTTTTTTTTTTTTTGGCTATTGAGTTTGGCTTGATATGTTTTTCGGGGACACACATGATCTTGCTGTGTAGCCCAAGCTAGCTTCATACTCATGTTCCTCCCGTCTCAGCCTGCTGAGTGTTGGGGTCACAGGGGTAGTTTTTAAGAGGGCTCAGTTCACACTTCTGTCCAGCAGGGGGACCCAAGTGGAGGGCAAGAAGCAGAGACTGTCAGACAAATGGAGAGCAGTTAGGCCCCGTCCCCTCCCTTGCGGCACAAGGCAGCACTGGGAAGGACTCCATCTTCCAATTCTCTTCAAGTTTTGACTTTTTCCACAGCTCTGACCGAACCTGAAGGTCATCAACGGGAGGGCTCTGAGGCGCCAGGAGCATATGGACTGGGTCCAGCTAGAGGCCTGGCAACCAGCCTCAAGCTAGGTAAAGCTTTTTCCTCCCCTGCTGGGCACTGCAGAGCCCCACCTGGCACCCCAACAGCTTGGCTAGGACCCAGCTCTGTACTCAGGTGATTCAGAGCCCCAGGCTCAGAAAGTGAAAACATGAAATGGATCCTGCAGGGCCTGCTGGCACCCAGCCCTCCACAGAGACTCTCTTCTCCCCAGCCAAGTGTGGGAGAAGCTGTTCAGGTCTGGAAATGCCCAGCTACCTGTACCACTGAGGTAGAAGCTAGATCCAGTTAAGAGTGGGGCCCAAAGCCCTCTTCCCAAGGCCCACCAAGTACCAAGCCCACCGTGTGTCCCCCAGTACCTACTACGATCCTTGCAACTAAAAAAAGTGAAGCCCAGCCCAGGCCTGTCACCTCTCACTTAGCCAGACCTCCCTTCCCACTATCCCCAGGCTCCTGGGGCACCTGCCTACCTGCCTCAAGCCTCCAGGCATTGCTGGGACACAGGTCTCAGTCCTCCTCCAGGCAGATGGCTTCTCCCTGAACTTTGTGTCAAGTTGAAAGCTCTACCTGTTACCTTGAAGCCCCTAGAGAGCAGGGCACCCATCACCACCCTGGCTGCTGTGATTAGAATCTGAACTGTCCAGTGCAGGCTAGTGACTTGAACATTTGATCCCCAGCTGTGGCTCTATTTTGGAAGGTTCACTCGTCCTCAACATGATGGACTGAACTCTTGAGACCAGGAGCCAAATTAACCTGGGCTGGGGATGTGGCTCAGTTAAGAGACTTCTTGCCTAGCACTCATGAGGCTCTGGGTTCGATTCCCAGCACTACATACATGAGATGTGGTGGCCAGCCTGGGATACATGAAACCCTGTCTTTAAAAATTAATAAACTGGGCGTGGTGGCGCATGCCTTTAATCCCAACATTTGGGAGGCAGAGGCAGGCAGATCTCTGTGAGTTCAAGGCCAGCCTGGTCTACATAGTGAGTTCCAGGACAGCTGGGACTACAAGGAGACCGTCTCAAAAAAATAAAAATAAAAAAAGACAAAAAAATTAATATTGGGGCTGGAGAGATGGCTCAGCAGTTAAGAGCACTGACTGTTCTTGCAGAGGACCCAGGTTCAATTCCCAGCACCCACATGGCAGCTACAAACCATCCTTAACTCCAGTTCCAGGGGAATCCATAGCCCTCTTCTGACCTCCATGGCATTGCATGACATGGGTGCACTCACATACATGCAGGTTAAAAACACTGGTTGTTCTTGCTGAAGACCCAGGTTGAAATCCCAGCACCCACATGGCAACTAACAACTGTTCATAACTCCAGTCCTAGGGGATCTGACAGCCTCTTCTGACCTCTGCCGGCATTGCAAGACACTGGTGCACTTACCTACATGCAGGCAATACACACATACACATAAAATTTTTTTAAATTAAATTAAAAATTTTTTAAAAAGTTTTTAAAAAATTAGCCGGGTGTGGTGGTCCACGCCTTTAATCCCAGCACTCAGGAGGCAGAGGCAGGCGAATCTCTCTGAGTTCAAGGCCAGCCTGGTCTACATAGTGAGTTCCAGGACAGCTGGGGCTACAGGGAGACCCAGTCTCAAAAAAACCAAAAATAAATAAATAAATAAGGCTGGGCATGGTGGCACACACTTTTGATCCAAGCACTCAGGTGGAAGAGGCAAGCAAATCTCTGTGAGATCAAGGCCAGTCTGGTCTACATAGCAAGTTCCAGGCCAGCTGAGACTACAGAGAGACCCTATCTCAAAAGAGCCAATAAATCAGGGCTGGAGAGTTGGCTCAGTGGTTAAAAGCCAATAAACCAACAAATCTTCCTTTAAGTTTGTTCTTTTTTTTTTTTCTTTTTGAGACAGCATCTCGCTATGTAACTCTGGTTCTCGCTCTCTCGCTCTCATCTCTCTCTCTCTCTCTCTCTCTCTCTCTCTCTCTCTCTCTCTCTCTCTCTCTCTCTCTCCCTCCCTCCCTCCCTCCCTCCCTCCCTCCCGCTTCCTTTCAAAAGACTCCCTCCAGCCTGGTATGACACACACCTTTAGTCCCAGCACTCCAGAGATGACCAAAGCAGATCTCTGAGATGGAGGCCAGCCTGGACTACATACATAAAGAGTTCCAGGCCAGCTGAGGCTACAGCAAGATCCTGTATCAAAAAACAAAAACAAAACAAACAAAAAGATTCCCTCCTTCTCATCCTACTGCACTTATAAAACTGTCCGTGTCTCACCAAAGACTTTTCCCTTGTGCAGTCTACACCAGCCCCACTCCTGCCCTCTCCCATTCTGTAGTGGCCCTGAGTCTTCTCTGTGCAACAGAAACTGTCACAGAGATGCCCATGACCACAGTCCCTGCAGAACATATGTGGCACCCACAGCTACCTCAAGAGTGCCAGCATCTGCCAGCCATTTACCTGTGCTGGGCTCTATGCCTGTATTAACCCCTTCATTCCCCCAGCCATAAAACCGGTGCTGTTATTATCCCCACTTTACAAGGAGGAAAGTGGGGTTCAGTCACTTGCCAGAGGCCATAAAGCCTGGAAACTGTGGCGCCAAGCTCCAGAAGACAGCTGAGCTCATATTCCTGACCAAGAGAATTCCCACCCCAGAGATAAAGAAAATGAGCCTGCAGCCGGGCATGGTGGGCAAGACTGTGATCCCAGCACCAGGGTGATGCAGCAGGAAGATCAGGCATTCAGGGTCATCCCTAGCAGCATAGGAAGTTTGGGGTCAGTTTGGGTTACATGAGACTGGCAAAGAAATAAAAAACCAAAGAGGAAAAAGAGAGAGTGCTAGTGCCAGATGTGGTGGTACATGCCTAGAGTCCAGGTGCTGGCAAAGCTGAGGCAGAAGGGTGGCTTGAGCCCAGGAGTTCAAGACTAACTTGAGCAACATAGTGAGACTCTATGCAAAAAAAATAAATAATAGATAAAAGGAGGGAAAGGTCTGGAGAGCCAGCTCTGTGGTTAAGAGCACTGGATATTCTTGCAGAGGACCTGGGTTCATTTCCCAACACCCACAGAGTGGCTCATAACCCTCTGTAACTCCAGTTCCAAGGGTCTGATGCCTTCTTCTGGCCTCTGCAAGCACTGCACAAATGTGATGCATACACACACATACATGCAAACACCCATACACATACATTTTTTTAATCTTTTTAAAAATGGGTTTTTTTTAATTTTTATTTAATGTGTATGAGTTTTTTGCCTGCATGCATGTAAGTGCATCCATGTCTGCAATGCCTGTGGAGGCCCGAAGAGGCTGTTGGATCCCCTGAAGCTGGAGTTTTATCAACGGTTGTTTGCCACCATGTGAGTACTGGGAACTGAAACTAGATTCTCTGCAAGAGCAGCCAGTGCTCTTAACCACTGAGCAATCTTTCCAGTCCCTGATTTTTTTTGTTTCTAAAGACTGCTTTTTAGAGCCTGAAGAGATGACTCAGTGGATAAGAGCACTGGCTGCTCTTGCAGAAAACCCAGGTTTGAATCCCAGCACTCACATGGCAGCTAACAACCATCTGTAAGTCCAGCTCCAGGAGATCTGACATCCTCTTCTGACCTCCTTCGGCACTGCACAACACGGATGCATTTACATGTATGCAGGCATAACATTCATACACATTTAATAAATAATAAAATGTTTTATAAAAAGATCAGTTTTGTTGGACCAGGGGAGGGGGGGAAGGGGGAGGAGGAAGAAGAGTGACCGAGAGTGGAGTTCAATTCCAGGTCCTCAGGCTTTGAGAGCTGCATCGTTTCCTGCTCCCTGCACACCTGCTCTCTGGCCCTTCTCTGAGGAGAGAGCAAGGCTGGCATCCAGACCCATCAGCCAACAAGGTGGAGCCCAAGGCCACCTGGGGTCACCAGCCACCCTCGTAATTAAAGACACACATTAAGGAATTGCCATTAAACACCTATTAAGCAGGAAAAACAAATCTGGAAGGTAAGTGAGCTGGCACCCTGTGGAAGGCACACACATTCATCACCAAGACCCTGAAGACAGCCCAGAGTTTCCAAAAAAACAATAAAACTACCCAGCCTTTGCCCCAGAGCTTGGACAACACATCCTGAGTGGGGAGTCCAGGAGGAAATAGAGAGAGGGAAATGTGTCCAAAGTGGTCCCCAACAAAAACTAAAGACTCCCAGTGTCCACCAAGAGATGCCAACAAACAGAGTCATACATCCCTGCCTAACTATGCCCAGACCTTCCTTTTATCCCCCTTGCCTCTAGCGTTAGCGCAGGCTGTTCCTGTCTCCTAGAATACCCTTCCAATGTGTCCCAGTAAAATCCAGGCTGGCAAACGCCAGCACGGGGACTCAGAGAGGACAGCAAACAGCTGCTGAAAGGAAAGCACTTTGTGTAGATAGTGAGTAGAAGTGAGAGTGAAAACACGGACACCCAAATATCTGAACATGCTCCTTGTAACTATACAAGGGTTGTACTGTTCAGAAGGGAGAGGCAGCTTCCTGTGGGGTAAAGTCACCATCATTAAGAATCCATCTTGGCCAAATTTGGTGGCGCCTTTAATCCCAGCTCGAGGGAGGCAGAGCAGGTGAACCTCTGTGAGTTGGAGGCCAGCCTGGTCTACATATTCAGTTCCAGGTGAGCCAGGGCTACATAGTAAGACCCTGTCCAGGCCACCTGGATCTACAGGGAGACCCCCGTCTCAAGAAAAAAAGGGGGGAGGGGGAGAAAAGAAAAACAACAACAAAAGGCATTCAAAAGCGGTTTGGTGATACAGGCCTGTAATCCCAGAACTAGAGAGACTGAGGTAGGGGATCTGAATTTGAAGACAGCTTAGGCTATAAAACAAGACTCTGTCTTTAAAATACCAAGGGGAGGGGGCTGGAGAGATGGCTCAGGAGTTAAAAGCACTGAGTGCTCTTACAGAGGACCAGGGTTCAATTCCCAGCATCCACATGGCAGCTATGAACTGTCCTTAACTCCAGTTCCAGGGGAATCCATAGCCCTCTTCTGACCTCCGCAGCATTGCACAACACGGGTGCACTCACATACATGTGAGCAATATACTCATACACATAAAATAAAAATAATAAGCCGGGCGTAGTGGCACACGCCTTTAATCCCAGCACTCGGGAGGCAGAGGCAGGTGGATCTCTGAGTCCAAGGCCAGCCTGGTCTGCATAGTGAGTTCGAGGACAACTGGGGCTACAGGGAGACCCTGTCTCAAAAAAGA
>NW_008342925.1:832626-833103 GCF_000622305.1 Nannospalax galili
ACTTAAATAAATAAATAAATAAATAAATAAATAAATAAATAAATAAATAAGAAAATAAATAATATTAAAAAAATAAAATACCAAGGGCTGGAAATACTGCTCAGTGACAGAGTGCTTGCCCAGCATGCTGAAGGCCCAGGGTGCAATCCTCCGCACCTGAGAAAAAGCAACCTCAACCAGGCATGATGGTGCACTGGGGAGGCAGAGACAGGTGGACCTCTGTCAGATCGAGGCCAGCCTGGTCTCCATAGCAAGTTCCAGGTGAGCTGGGGCTACAGGGAGACCCTGTCTCAAAAAAAAATTTTTTTAAACAAAAATAAAACTCATCTTTGTAGTGATGATGGTTGCACTTTGAATAAATATATCAACCATGTCTTGATTTTATACTTTTTTTTTTTTTTTTTTGTTTTTTTTTGAGACAGGATCTCCCATAGCTCCAGCTGGCCTGGAACTCACTATGTAGACCAGGATGGTTTT
>NW_008342925.1:833474-859123 GCF_000622305.1 Nannospalax galili
GCAACTATGTAGACCAGACTGGCCTTGAACTCACAGAGATCTGCCTGCCTCTGCCTCCCAAATGCTGGGATTAAAGGCACCATGCCCGGCTTGATTTTATACTTTTAAAGGCAAATTTTATGATATGTGAATCATACATCAAATTGAAAAGCCTAACTTTAAAAATATTTTTGTTCGTTTGGATTTTTTTTTTTTTTTGAGACAGGATCTCCCTGTAGCCCCAGTTGGCCTAGAACTCATTATGTAAATCAGGCTGGCCTGAAACTCACAGAGATCTGCCTGCCTCTGCCTCCCAAGTGCTTGGATGAAAGGTGTGGTCTACCATGTCTGGCTTAAAAAATATTTTTATTACTTCTTTGAGAATTCCACACAATATATTTTGATCATGTTCACCCCCACCCCCCTCCCCACCACTTTCAGGTCCTCTTTTTGTCTTTTGAGTTTTTTTAATATTTATTATTTTTTATTTTATTTAATGTGTATGTGTGTATTGCCTGCATGTAGGTGTTGGGGACCCCTGCTGTTTAGGGTAGCAGTCTCCCCATGTCCGGATAGCCACAAACTGGCTCGGCGGAATGGGGAGGCTCCCCTTCTCAGCGGGTCGCCTTCTGCTCTCCTCCCTGACTTACTTTTGAAATGCCCATCACAAGATACATGCCCTCCGGCACAGGATGTCTGATAGCCTGATAGAAGCCCACCGCCCTATGTAAATGAAGCATTCCAGGAGTACCTATCAGCTAAGGTTTTTACTACCACCCCCATAGTATAAAATATCCTGGTTTCCCCTCAATAATCGGAGCTGGATCACCAAGACTTGGAGCCGATCTGAGTCACTGAATAAAGGGGCTGTACCACTGACTGAGCTGAGTTCTGTGTCTTACTGCCTACGATCTAGCCTCCCCGGGAGGCGCTATCCTTCCGTCATCAACTCACGGAAATCCAGCTTTAGCCGCCAGCACCTCTCCTCCTGACCCAGCAGCTGATGGGCCCCAAACTTAGAGAGAGAGTGCACGGGTGAAATTGGGGTGGAACTCGACCGGGCCAGCCCCAGTAGCAGAGACCCACAAAGACGCGGAGAAGCAAGGACCGGCCAGCGATGCGGAGCAGACGAGCCACGGGACCGGTGCTTCCCAGGTGCTCGCAGGAGACCGGCGCCACGCTAGCAGCTGGCACTCCGAGATCCCCGCACGCCCATATGTAGGTAAGTGCACCCGTGTCATGCAATGCCCTCAGAGGACAGAAGAGACTGTCGGATCCCCTGGAACTGGCATTACAGACAGTTGTTAGCTGCCATGTGGGTGCTGGGAACTGAACCCAGGTCCTTTGGAAGAACAGCCAGTGCTCTTAACTGCTAAGCATTCCTCCAACTCTGACACACACAGAGATTGAAAAAAAAATTTAGTTGAGCCCAGTAGGGGCTTGTGGGAATGCTCATTTATAAGTGCTAGGTATAGACCGGAGACTTGCTGCTGGCATCTAGAGGGGGAAAATCTTGGGAACTGAGCTCCCAACCTGTGGGATCTCCTGCCATCTGTATGCAGAGTGTCAGAACTAAGTTGGATCAGAAGTCACAGTTTGCTTGGTGTGTGGAGGCCCAGGTCCCTGAATCTGGTGAGATGTCTTCTGTGTTGATTACAGGGATGTGAGAAAAGACAGAAAATAAGACACATTGAGCAGAACGTGGTGGTGCATGCCCAAGTCCCAGCACTCATGGGGTAGAGGTTGGAGGATCAGGACTTCAAGGCTAGCCTCAGCTACACAGTGAATTTTCAGATAGGATGGGCTACAGGAAACCCTGTCTTAAAAAGAAAAAAAAGAAAGAAAGAAAAAAGAAATGCATGGTGTTTTATTCCAACCCTCACAATGAGAGACTACTAATAATTTACTGTAATAAGATGCCAGCACTCCTACTTCCTCACTTTGGGATCATTATTGAGTCAAGTTAAGTGCTATTTGAACACAGGGCAGTGATACTAGGATTGTCCATCCAGTGACCAAGATAGCTGCTTAATTGTTAGTGGGAGGGTAGCATATACGATGTGGATGTGCTAGAAGAGTGAACATTTAATATTTTCAGATCATCATAAAGCACTGGTAACTAAAACTGCAGACAGTGAAACCTGGGAAAAGGGGCGCCTGTCATGACTCTCCTCCTCTTGTCCTTTATTGGACAGAACTTAGTCACATGGCTCTGCCAGCTTCAAGGGCACCTGGGAAATAACTTTACTCCAAGTAGTTATATGTCTAGCTAAAGTCTAGAGTACTGTTACTATGGGTGAGAGGGAGACAGGGCATCAGGTGGACAGAAAACAGCATAGGCTGAGAAGAGGGACCTTTGGGGATCCCACAGCCTCCCAAGGATGGGTTCACTTCCCTTCTGCTCACATTAGCCTTGAAGGGCCATGTACTGAGCTGTCCTAGATCTTTGTGTGGCCTTGTTTTCCCAATGACCCTTCTTCAAGAACTCTGTCCGTATTCCTGACAACAATGATCTGTTACCTAACGTCACTCCAATTCTCTACCCAGTGGGTTCTCCAGGCCCCCTTTGTACAGCATCTCTGGGATGGTGTTCAACATCTGTGATGCCGTTCCCTTGCTCTCCCATGGGCCAAGCCACACTCTGACCTTCAAGGCCCTGGTTGGTCTCATCTGCTGGTTTCATCAGCCCTCATTTATGGCCCATTCTCTGTCTTTGGTCCATAGGGGGTCAGGTTACCACATAGTTCAACTTTGTCAAAGCTGGGCTTTTCCAGAAGTGAAAACCCCATGCCTGGTACTGGAAGCCTGGCCAAGAACCCATGGCTGGGGAGCTCACAGGCCCCAAGGATGAACTTACTATTATTAATCTGCTAAATGAACATCAAACTGCCCTCTAAATTTGTTTCCCTCTGTGCATAGATTAGTTCAGCCCTTAGAACTCATCAGAGGAATTTCTTTGTACAGTGAGCAGCAGTTAATGTAGAAACTCCCGACTGATCAAAACACAGAGAATCAGTGTCAGTGGAATGCTGAACTGCAAATGGGACATTGATATCACACATCACTGCAAGGCTTAGGGATCATCTTGGAGGAGGAGCCAGAGGTTGGGGAGGATTTCAGTGAAACAGTGTTTTCTGGCTGTGACAGGACTGCTGCTCTCATGAACACACTGGGTTACTTGCTAAGACCCACAAGATCAAGCCAGTGAAGCACGAAGGGAGAAGGGGCTTATGAGCCCCCACTCCTACCTGAGGAGCTATGGACAGCCGATGGCTTTTGAGAGAAGTAGAGTCAGTTTTCTTTAAGGTGTAGCCCCCAGCAGGCCAACCATACTCCACTGGATGGCCCAGCAGTAAATGGGCAGCACAATTGGACTCAATGGGTTATTAAAAAACAAAAAGAGATGGGCTGGAGAGATGGCTCAGGGGTTAAGAACACTGGCAGTTCTTGCAGAAGACCCGGGTTCAAATCCCAGCACCCACATGGCAGCTAACAACTGTAATTCTAGTTCCAGGGGTCCAGTGTCCTCTTCTGGCCTCTATGGGCAATGTATGCACATGGTACAGATACATGCATCCCTGCAAAACACTTATACACATAAAATAAAAAATTGTACTTGCTGCTGATTCAGAGAACCAGAGTTCAGTTCCAGAACCCAGGTGTCAGGACAACCTCCTATACCTCCAGCACTGGGTAACCTGGCTTCTTCTGGCCTCCTCAGGTACTGCACTCACGTAGCATACATTCATTCAGACATGTAAATAGAACTAAGCCTCAAAAAATATTATAGAATGTTTTATATACATATATATGATATGTACTTGCTAGTGTGGGTATGTGCACATGTACATTTGGGTGAATGTACATGGAGGCCCAAGGACGACACTGGGTCTTTCCTTAATCACTCTCCACCTTTATTGTTTTACATTTACTATTATTACTACTGGGTGTATATAATGGGTATATGTAGGCGCATGTGCCACAGAACTCATGTGAGGTCAGAGAATAGCTTTGCGGAACCAGTTTTCTCCTTCTAACTTTACGTGGGTTCTGGGGATCGGACTCAGACCACCAGGCTTGTGCTACAAATGCCTTTATTTCTGAGACATCGTGCCAGCCCTCTATCTTTTTTTTTTTTTTTTTTTTTTTTTTTAAAGGTGCAGCCCTCTTTTTTTTTTTTTTTTTTTTTTGTCTTTTTGAAGTAGGGTCTCCCTGTAGCCCCAGCTATCCTGGAACTTACTATGTAGACCAGGCTGGCCTTGAACTCACAGAGATCCTCCTGCCTCTGCCTCCAAAGTGCTGGGACTACAGGCATGCGCCACCACGCCTGGCTATTTATTTATTTTTAACATTTTATTTTATCAAAAAATATGTGTATTGCCTACATGTCTGTAAGTAAACCTGTGTCGTGCAATGCCCATGGAGATCAGAAGAGGGCGTTGGATCCCCTGGAACTGGAGTTAGAGACAGTTGTTAGCTGCCATATGGGTGTTGGGAACTGAACCCAACTGCAAGAACAGCCAGTGCTCTTACCACTGAGCCATCTCTCCAGTCCCTCTACCTTTATCTATTTATTTATTTATTTATTTATTTATATTTATTTATTTTTGGTCTTTTTGAGACAGAGTCTCCCTAGAGCCACAGCTGGCCTGGAACTCACTATGTAGACCAGGCTGGCCTGCATTCTTTGATCAGCCTGCCTCTGCTTCGCAAGTGCTAGGATTAAAGGTGTGCAGCACCCTACTCAACTATACCTTTATTTTTTGAGACAGTGTCTCAACGATCCTGAACCTTAACCTTGGGCCAGGTTGGTTGGCCAATGAGCTTCAGGGATTCCCCTTACTTCTATATTAGGTTTTCAGGAGAGTGTCACCACCCTTGGCTTTAACATGGATTCTGGGGCTCTGAACCCAGGTGGCTCCTGTTTGTGTGACAGGCACTTTACCAACCAAGCCACCTCCCCAGTCTTGTTTGTTGTTGTTTTGACACAGGGTTTCCCTGTAGCCCCAGCTTGCCTAGAACTTACTATGTAGACCAGGCTGGCCTTGATCTCACAGAGATCTGCCTGCTGAGTGCTGGGACTAAAGGTGTGCCACCACTGCTCCCAGGGTTTGAGACCATCTTTAACAAAAAGTAAGACTGGAAGCTGGGTATGGTGGCAGCAGAGAAAACCTGTCTCAAAAAACAAAACAAAAAAGGGCCAGAGAGATGGCTCAGTAGTTAAGAGCACTTGCTGCTCTTGCAGGGAACCTGGGTTCAGTCCCCAGCATCCACAACAGGTGGCTAACAACAGCCTGTAAATCCAACTCTAGGGGATTTGATGCCTCTGGCCTCCACATGCACATGGTATACACACAGAAAGACACACATGTACACACAACTTAAAAAATTTTTTAAACACAGGGTCTTGCGGAGTGTGGTGGCAGACGCCTTTAGTCCCAGCACTTGGGAGGCAGAGACAGGCAGATCTATGTGAGTTCAAGGCTAGCTTGATCTAAAAAGAAAAAGGAAGGGAGGGAAGGAAAGAGGGAAGGGTCTCTTGTAGCCCAGGCTAGCCTCAAACTTGCTATGTAGCTGAGGTTCCCCTTGTATTCCTGATATTCCTGTCTCTCCCTTCTGAGTACTGGGATTATAAACATGGGCCACTATGCCCAGTTTTCAATATTAATTTCTCTTTGTTTTATTCTTGAATTGTGTACTAGGGAATTAGTCTCTCAATGAGCTACATCCTCAGCCCTTTCATCAACTAATTTGCTGAGCATCTCACAAGACTAGAAGTTTTTACTTAAGCTCATTAAAGAATAGTGCAGGGCTGGAGAGATGGCTCAGTGGTTAAGAGCACTGGCTGCTCTTGCAGAGGACCTGGGATCAGTTCCCAGCACCCACATGGCAGCTAACAATGTCTGTGACTCCAGTTCCAGGGGATCCGATGCCCTCTTCTGACCTCCACAGGCACTGCATGACACGGGCACACTTACATACATGCAGGCAATACAGTCATAAAATAAAAAATAAGAATATTGCAAGGCTGGGGACATGGCTCAGCATTAGAGTGCTTGCCTAGCATGTCCTGGGCTCCATCCCCAGTACTACAGAGGATAAAATAATACTGCCAAGGATTCCCATGGAGAGATGCACAGAAGAAAGCAGGCAGAAGACAAGAGTAAAGAACATCCATGATCTCCTGAGTGCACTGCTCTCGGGGGACTTGCTAGTTTGGCCGTTTGGAGGCTCTTGCTGAACCCAGAACTTCTGGGTTTTCACGACGATGACATCTCTGTGTTCACACCCTTGCTAAAATGTAGTTGGACAGAAAGGGTCAAATAGGGCATGGAAGCCAGTTTAGCCTGTCTGCTCAGATTTTTGACCAGCCTCCCTCTGCAGTGATCCTCCCTCCAGGGGATGGGCCAGATCCCTTCTGGAATGACTAGGGCCTCCTGACCGGTCTCAGAAAAGGGTAGGTCAAAGAATACCTTTATGTCCCCCTTCAAGACCAAAAACAAGGGAAGGTTAAAGTTTCTATGTCTTGGGAAAGAGAGATTTTTGTTTCTATGGCTGCCTTGGGAAGAGAGTTACAAGTCAGCAATCACGGTCAACAATATTCATAATGCTTGGCATGGTGGTGCACAGCTTTAATCCCAGCACTCAGGAGACAGAGGCAGGTAGATCTCCATGAGGCCAGCCTGGTCTACATAGCGAGTTCCATGCCAACTGGCCCTACATAGGGAGACCCTGTCTCAAAAACAGATGATAGCTAGATAGATGATAGATGATAGACAGACAGATAGATGATAGATAGATGGATAGAGATAGATGATAGATGATAGATAGATAGATAGATAGATAGATAGATAGATAGATAGATAAAGAGAGCGAGAGATAGAGATAGATAGACAGACAGACAGAAATGGAGCGCAATCAAAGAAAACACCGAACATCTACTTCTAGCCTCCATGTGGGTACACCCCCTCCCATATGTGCATCCTACACATATACACACATGTGAACAGAGTGTACATTCACACAGACAGCACTCAGGTTTCTCCCAATTCACAGAAATGTGCACATATTTCATTCTTGTTTTTAAAATAGTCTCACTATGTAGCCCAGGTTGGCCTCAAACTCATGATGTTCCTACAAAAACTTGTCCTAAAAGCCAAAGCCAAACAAATAAAACATTTATTGATCTGGAAATGTAGCTCAATGATAAAGTGCCTGACCCAGAATCAGCCCTGGATTCCATCTCTACACACACACACACACACACACACATACACACACACATACACACACATACACACACATACACACACACACAGACACACACACACAGACACACACACATACACACACACACACACATACACACACATACACACACACATACACACACATACACACACATACACACACACACAGACACACACACACAGACACACACACATACACACACACACACACATACACACACATACACACACACATACACACACATACACACACATACACACACACACAGACACACACACACAGACACACACACATACACACACACACACACATACACACACATACACACACACATACACACACATACACACACATACACACACACACAGACACACACACACAGACACACACACATACACACACACACACACATACACACACATACACACACACATACACACACATACACACACATACACACACACACAGACACACACACACAGACACACACACATACACACACACACACACATACACACACATACACACACACATACACACACATACACACACATACACACACACACAGACACACACACACAGACACACACACATACACACACACACACACATACACACACATACACACACACATACACACACATACACACACATACACACACACACAGACACACACACACAGACACACACACATACACACACACACACACATACACACACATACACACACACATACACACACATACACACACATACACACACACACAGACACACACACACAGACACACACACATACACACACACACACACATACACACACATACACACACACATACACACACATACACACACATACACACACACACAGACACACACACACAGACACACACACATACACACACACACACACATACACACACATACACACACACATACACACACATACACACACATACACACACACACAGACACACACACACAGACACACACACATACACACACACACACACATACACACACACACACACACACACAAACTTGAGCACTTGCTGTAAGCTGAGTGCTGTGCCATCTGCTTCACAGAAGTAACCCCTCTGGCTACCCTGACTCTGAGAGGTGGGCTGAACTGCTCCTTATTTATTTACTTATTTGATACAAGGTCTCCCTATAGCCCCCATTGCCCTAGAACTTGCTATGTAGACCAGACTGTCCTCCAACTCACAGAGATCCGCCTGCCTCTGTCTCCTGAGTATTGGGATTAAAAGTGTGTGCCACCACATCTGGCTTTTTTTTAAAAATTAGTTGTGTGTGTGTGTGTGTGTGTGAGAGAGAGAGAGAGAGTCTTCCTGTGGCCTCAGCCAGCCTGGAACTCTCTATGTAAGCCAGGCTGGCCTCAATCTCACAGATACTCACCTGCCTCTGCCTCTGCCTCCAGAGTGCTGGGATCAAAGGTGTGTACCACCACACCTGGCTTTTATTTATTTATTTAGTGTATATGGTATGTGGGGTGTGTGTGTGTATAAACGAGTACCATGGTGCATGTGTAGAGGTCAGAGGACAGCATACTAGAATCAATTCTCTCCCTCTACCATGTGTCTTTGGGCTTCATAACAGGCACCTTTACCTGCTGAGCCATCTCCCTGGCCCTCTTTCAGATGAACCCAATCATGTCCCCCTGGCCACAGCCACCCAGCATCCAGCAGCAGGTTGGGAATCACAACTTGAAGGCTAGCAACCCCACTTGGCTACAATGACTTCCACACAAGACTCCCTGGGGGCTTGTGAAAGGATTCAGGGGGATCCCTTAAAGCCCTCAAGGGGCAGGGTCTGCTCAGAGACTCAAAAAAGCTGAGCACCACTGGGGTTGAGTCAAGCCTTGGCATTTGGGGTCTGAGAGGCTGTGGTCCTGGCTGGTCAGTCACTTTATTTGGGTCACTCAAATTTTGTGTGCTGGAAATTTGGTCCCGTGACTAGAGAAGGGACATGGGACTTAAACAGAAGTATTTAAGTCTTGTGGCCCAGCCCTGGTAGATAGGAGGATGTGTTTACAATGTTACAGGAGTGGGCTTATTTATTTTTATGTGTATGAGTATTTTGCCTGCATGTAAGCAAGTGCAACCTGTGTCATGCAATGCCCATGGAGGCTAGAAGGTGATGAATACCCTGGAACTGGAGTTTGGGATACTTGTTAGCTGCCATGTGGGTGCTGGGACCCAAACTTAGGCTCTCTGCAAGAGCAGCCAGTGCTCTTAACTGCTGAGCCATCTCTCCAGCCCCTTCTTAAAAAATTTTTTGAGCTGGGCATGGTGGCACACGCCTGTAATCCCAGTACTTGGGAGGCAGAGGCAGGTAGATCTCTGTGAGCTCAAGGCCAGCCTGGTCTACATAGTGAGTTCCAGGACAGCTAGGGCTTACAGGAAGACCCTGCTTCAAAAAGATTTAAAAAAAAAATTTTTTTTTTTTTGAGACAAGTCTTACCACATACCCTGGACGACCTGGAATGCATTACATAGGCCAGATTGACCCCAACTCAGAGAGCTGCCTGCCTCTAGATTAGGCCACCACACCCAGCAATTGTTTGGCTTTTAATATCAGCCCTTTGGCCTCTACAGTCCAGGAAGGCCACACCTGCCCCTTTACCATGTGCAGGCCCAGCCTTGGGGCCCTCTGGACCAAGCCACAGGGCCTAGCCAGCCTTATCTCAGGCCTGAAGGCCAACCTGCAAGCCCTAGAGACAACCCTTTCACATTCTCCTGGCAGGTGTAGTTTGATCTCTGGGAGCTCCAGGGCCCAACCCACTGGATATTCCACCCCAGGAAGCTAAGCCCAGGTGTTGTGAAACCAGGGCCTTGACTGGGATGTTCTAAGGGGTCACTGGGACCCTGGAAACTCTTTTCTCATTCTAGAAGCCCCACCAGTGGCAAGAGACCCTAGAGGGGTCTGGGGCTTTGCAAGGATAGGGGAACCAAGTAGCCAGGTAAGGCATCCCCCAATGGAAGGGCTGCCAAGGTGGGGGCTTACAGGGAAGGGAAAGAGGGGGCACAGCCCCAGGCACAGGTCCTCTGGTAGGAAGCCCTATGCCTCAGTTTCTCCATTTGTATTCTGCAGATCTGAGAGATGGGATCAAAGAAGAAACACACGTGGGCACTGTGCCCATCAGAAAGGAAGGCCCTAAAACCCAAGTTTAGCAAGCCAAGGACACATGAGAAGCAGCTAGGGACCTGAGGGGTGTTCCATGGTTTGAGAAAATTCCAGAGGCAAAGGCAGGAACACTGGCCACACAGGCAGCTGAGCAGTGGAGGGTCCCTCAGTAGGAACCCAAGTCACCATGCAGCCTTCCACCCTGGGATCCAGAGCCCACCCCTGACATCCCATCATGGGTCCCTCACTAATGTGAGGTTCAGGTTTGGATGTGACCTTGTGCCCTGCAGGAATCTGCCCTGGCTGAGGTGCCTGAAGGCTGAGAGACAATCTGCTTGCCTCTCAAAGGCCTGAACTCCTGCTGACCTCCAAGTGACCTCTCAGCTGGGCAGCCCCAGCCTGGCTGTCCCACCCCTTCCCCACTGGTCTTTGCCACTCCCATGTCTAGGGCCCTTTCCTCGAAGGGGTTTCCCCCAGCCCGCCTGACCTCCCAGCATCTGGCTGCTGCAGACCTGACTTGGCTCTACTGAATGCCTGCTGGACAGAATGCTGCAGACAGTACACTATGCGTGCATAGAGCAGTCAGGTACTCTGCAAGCATCTTCCTGCTGGGACTCTTTTTTTTTTTTTAAATTTATTTATTATTTTTATTTTATGTGTATGAGTGTATTGCCTACACATATGTGAGTGCACCCATGTCGTGCAATGCGCCGGAGGTCAGAAGAGGGCTTCGGATTCCCCTGGAACTGGAGTTAAGGACGGCTCATAGCCGCCATGTGGGTGCTGGGAATCGAACCCTGGTCTTCTGCAAGAGCAGTCAGTGCTCTTAACCACTGAGCCATCTCTCCAGCCCCCCAGTTGGGACTCTTAAACACAGCAAGCTACTCCCTGGTCCCCTGAGCATGGATTCCAAAGGCCAGGAGCATCTCCCATGGCCCCAAGCCCTACCAACATCCCTAGCTCTTCGTTCAGCATTCCCACCTTCTGCAAGGCTCCACCCACAGGGAGGACTGAGTCCAGCAACTTGTGTTCTGATAAATCCCAGGCAGGGCCAGGGACCCGTCCAAGGGCAGAGATGCTTCTGTAGGAACTGGTGCCTGAAAGTTGAGGGGCCTGAAGGAAGCCCTGGATACCAAGAGTAAAAGAGGTGAGCCAGTTCCCCAGACCAAGCACCAGCTGTCCTGGGGTATACCAGGCTGGCACTAGCTGGCTCAAAAAACTCTACCTTCCAGAAGCCTGTTCTGGCTCTCCTTCATGAACTTAGGACCCTGCTTTCTCCCCAAACCCTGCCTAGTGACCTCAGCCTACCATGAGGCCCTCAGCAAAGCAGCACTTCCACCAGAGGCAAAGACTCATACTAGAGTGTTTATTGCAGAAATACAGTCAAGGTTCCAGTTTAGTGGCCCCAGCTGAGGTGGTACTGGGCCTCTGAGCTCTGGGCTGGGCAAAGGAGACAGGAAGGGCAGAGGACCTTCATCTGGCCAGGACCTCAGAGTTGTGAGAGGATGTTGGCGGCCAGGCTGCAGGTAAGACCTGTACCATCTGGCTCCACATTCAGTGCCTTCACCACACCATTGTCTATCACCATGGAGAACCTGCCAGAGAGAGGCACAGCTGCAGCAGCCCAGACGGGAAGGCAGAAGCCAGGACCCCAGGCACCTAACCGAGAACAGCCCCACTTTACCTCTTGAGCCGGTGATTCCCAAAGAGTGGCACCAAAGAATCGTCTAGCAACAAATCTGTCGCCTAGAAGAGAGGCAGAGAAACCCGTCAGGAGCCCCCAAATAGGCCAGGGACTTTTCCCTACATCATGTGACCCACTGGGCCCCCACCAGGCCCCACTGCACACTCAGGGAGAGCGCTATACTCACCTTCCCAAAAGCCCCAGTGGGGTCAGCCAGGAGCCGAACCTGAGGGACAGAGAGTTAATGTCATAAGGAAACCTCCAAGGCCAGCAAGATGACTCTGAAAGTTAAAGGTGTTTGCCACCAAGCCTGACAACCTGAGTTCAGTCCCTGGAATCCACATGGTGGAAGGAGAGAACCAACTTCCTCAAGTGGTCCTCTGACCTCCCTTGTCCCTATGGCAAGCATGCACTGTCCCTGATCCCACATACAAAATAAATAAATTGCAATTAAAAAAAAAAAAAGAACAAGGAAACCTCCTACCTGGCCCCCACCACTCACAGACCCTCATCTCACCTTGCCATCTGCCTTGTGGACTCGACCCCACTCTTCAGTCACGAAGACATCATTAACACTGAGACATGCCACCACCTGCACACCCTTGGCCTTCAGAGCCCCAGCTTGTTCCACAAACCCAGGCAGGTGTGTCTAAGCAGGGGAACAAAGGATCAACAGAAAGACAACTGCTTGTGCTCCTCAGCCCACCCACCCACACCCACCCTTCATCTGACCAATCAAGGAGATCAGTGTGCAACTTTCTATTTCCTTTTTTCCCTGGCTACTAGGAAGCTCAAACCTCAATGGCCTGTGGTGGAGAACATGAAATTTCCCTGAGCCCAAGAAACTTCCACAGTGCTTGCCACCCAGCCAAGACCAATGAAGGGTATTTGACTGAATTTGAGTCCCTTTCTCCCACATTCCTGGTACTGTTATCTTTCCAGCATGGAATGTCCTATTATGTTATCTATGTACTCTTGCTGTGTAGCCAGGCTGGTCTTGAACTCATAAGAGACTTGCCTGCCTCTGCCTCTGCTTCCCGAGTGCTAGGACTAAAGGCATGCATCACCTACACATACTCTCGTGGCAAGACATAAGTACAATATAAAACATTCCAGTTCCTGATTCTGGAAGGGACACCTCACCTTAGAACAGCCAGGAGTAAATGCCCCAGGGACTCCAAACAGCACACCCTTCTTGCCCTGGAACAACTCTGCCAGGTTCACCTTCTTTCCAGGTTCCCCTTCAAACACCTCCACCGAGGGGATGGTGTCTCCCACCTGGAGGAGACTCAAAGGTAAAAGGGAGTAAAAGGGGTGGAAGTGAATCACAGCCAGGAGAATGCGGATCCTGGTGGCTGCACATCCTGGTAGCTGCTGGTAGTTGACACCCAGCAGAGAAGTTATCTCCTGTCAGTTTCCAGGGGTTTCTTCCCCATCTGCTGATTGCCCAACATCTTACAAGTTTCAAGGAGGCTGAGATCTGCTTAAGGGCCTGCTGGTGACGAGTGAAAAAGGGAAAGACCTCAAGTGTTGCAACTGTGTAAACATGCCACCCAAGAATGAACCAGTACACACAGGAAGGGTGCAGAGGCCTGTTTGGTGGTGGGGTGAGAAGGACCCTGGCAACAGGGAAGATACTGGTGAGGTCTGAGTAACCTCTGCTCCCAGGGTTACATAACACAGGCCCTCGGTAGTTAGGGAGAGCTGTTGGTTCATCCAGGGGCTTCCTGGGGCCACAGGAGGGGAAGAAAGGCTGGGGCCCTTAAGATGGCTCAGCGGGTAAGGGTGCTTGCTGCCAAGCCTACCCACCTGAGTTCAATCTCAGACACCTACAAGATGGAAAAACAGAACTGACTCACTGACCTCCACATGCATGCTGTGGCGCACAATAAATTTTTTTTTTTTTTTTTAATCTTTCTGAGACAGGGTCTCCTTGTAGCCCCAGCTGGCCTGGAACTCAAAATGTAGACCAAGCTGGCCTGGATCTCACAGATGTCTGCCTTCCTCTGCTTCCTGGGTGCTGGGATGAAAGGCATGGGTCATCACAAAGGGCCCAAATGCTTTTAAAATGCCAAATATTTTTATTTTTAAAAGGGAATGGAGGCTGCGCCAGGCAGTCTTTGGGGAGTCTGGAGGCTGGAGTCGCATGGAGGAGGAAGAGGAAGAGGTCTCAACAGGGAAGAGGAGTGCGGGGAGCTAGGAGAGTTCCAGAAGCTCCAAGAAAAGACTAAGCCAAGGGGGGGAACCAAACCACCGAGAGATCAGTGGAGGGACACCCGGGGCTCCAAGGGCTCACAAAGCGACGTCCGGTTAAAGTGGAGGGGCGGCTTTGCAGAGTGCAGAGGATTTGGAAGGGCAATGGTGATGCTTCCAGAAGCTGGGGTATAGCCTGAAAATGGTGGGGACCCGTCACCTGCTGTCGCAGCGGAAGCGTGTGAGGACTCGAGGGATGTCCCAGGACCCTCAAAGGAGAGGGAGTCTTGCAGAGGGGATGACAAGAGAGTGTCAAGGAGGGGAGTGCGCAGGGCAGGGGAGCCCGCCACAAGCCCGGAGAGGCCGACAAGGTGGCCGATAGGGGCTGGGGGCAGAGGTCACCTTGATCGGAGCCATGGCCACCGCGGCGCTGCTGAACCTGTGGTCTCCGCCACGAGCCCGCCCCGCCGCTTGCCGCCTCGCTCCGGCCGCCGCGCACTCCGAGACAGTCTCCGCTCTGAGCAGGGAGCCGGTTCGGCGGCTCAGCGAACGCAAGCCGGCGGGTCCCATGCCCGCCCCGCCGCCGAAGCCTCACGCCCCTGCACCGCCCTCAGCTCCGCCTATACGCGCCACCGTCCCCTCTGCGCAGGTGCAGAACTTCTGGGTCTCTTCGCTTATTTGCATTAAGGGCGGGGCTTCCAGGGGTTACGCACTCATTTGCATGCAAGGACAGGCGTCCGGATCCTTAACTGACCACCGAGAACGAGAAGACCGCCGGGCACTGCCTGGTTAGGCCTCAAATGCGCTTATTTTACCTGAAAGCCTGTTTTACACTGCAACTGTTCTACATATGATTTGCATTTTGCGTAAGATTTGCAACTGGGCTGTAGCAACCGCCCGGTAAAACGCTTCCGGTAGCAGGCGGTGACCCAACAGGGTCTCTCATTTCCCTCTGTTCCCGCAAGCACGAGAAGTTCCAGCAACTTCGCCACATCCGGTCCTCCGGGTCCTCCAATAGAATAGAAAGCGGAAATAACGCAAAACAGAAGCGTGGTCTCCTTCCGGTTCCGGCGTCGCTAGCTATCCTGTGGCAACATGAAATTGCTCACCCACAACCTCTTGAGCTCGCATGTGCGGGGCGTGGGCACGCGTGGCTTCCCGCTGCGCCTGCAGGTACCCACACAGGCCGAGCCGCCTTTGCCCAGGGAGGGTGGAGACCCCCGGGGGCCCGGCCTGACCTCGCTGAACCCCTCCGCGTCACAGGCCACAGAGGTCCGCATCAACCCCGTGGAATTCAATCCCGACTTCGTGGCGCGGATGATCCCCAAAGTGGAGTGGGCGGCGCTGGCAGAGGCCGTGGACTGCGTGAGGACCCCGCCCCTCTGTGCACACTCGGGACGGGGGCGGGCCCCTGCCTGGTCCTTCCCTGGGCGGAGTGGGGTGGAGCGCCCGCCCCATGACCCTGTGAGCCTCTTTCCCACAGTTAAACCTGGCCGCCATCCCCAAAGAACCGATTGAGGGCTTTGAGCACGATGAGACGTTTTTGAGGAAGATGCATCACGTTTTGCTGGAGGTGAGATCTGTGCCCATCCCCTGCTTCCCACCTTCCACCCCGTGGATGCCGGAACTTAGCTCCGTCCTGCCCCGCTCGTCGCAGGTGGATGTGCTGGAGGGCACCCTGCAATGCCCAGAGTCTGGCCGTCTTTTCCCCATCAGCCGTGGGATCCCCAACATGCTGCTGAGTGACGACGAGACCGAGACGTAAACCGTGCTGGCCGCCACTTTGGTGTTTTGTTGCCCGTGTGCATAGCCCGTTAACTAGTTCTACCGTGTGTGACCCCCCCCAACCTCCATCCAATGGACACACCGAGTACAGTGTTCTTGAGCTCCATAGTATATTTTTTTTTTCTCATTAAAGGTTCAAAACCAAAAGCGGTTTCTCTTTGCAGCAAATATACATTAAAATAGAGTCTCTGTACAGCCAAGGGTTCTGGGCCCCAGCTTGCCCCAAGTCCCCGCGACTCCCTGGCCAAACCCAAAAATAAATATAGTGTTATTGCTCTGCAGGGCGTAGGGGCAGTGCTCTCCCCCACTGCCTGAGAGGCTGGGTGCGAGCTGATGGGGGGCCCTAGCCACCCCAGGGGTCCAGGAGCTGGAGCCTGCTTGGAGTTATTGCTTCAAGGGGGGGCACTAATGCCCAATGCAAAGAGAGGAGTGAAGGGGGCAGGGGCCTTTGCTCTCCAAGTCCCTCTCTGCTAGCGAGAGAAGAGTCGGATTAAGCAGCAGCAAAAACATCACCCACAGGGAGACTGGCTTCCATCCCCTTCCCTCCCTGAGATCAGTTTCTGCCTCCCACACATCCCCTGCAGCCCTCTATGGCTTCCGCAAGGCCCCCTGACACTCGTGGGGGCAACATTATGGCTTGCAAGGGGCAGCACTGTGCCCAAACCTGGGCATTTCACGTTCCCAGCTTCTGAAACCCCCAGAGGGGAGAGGGGACAGCATGACACCTGCTCCCAGGGGTGGATGGCATTGCCCTGGCCCTGCCAGCAGGCTGTGGCACTGCCCAGACTCCAGCTCTGCCCCCTTGGGGCTTACCCCATGCTGGGCAGATCCTGCCAGCACCCCTACCCCATCCCACCCCTTGCTTCAGTCCATCATGGCCTCAAGCATTTCCAAAAACAGCTTGTGCATGGGCACTTTGCCCTCCAGCTTCACCCCATAGAAATGGGCCAGGACTTTGCCCGCTGTCTGGCGGAGGAGTGGTAGTGTGAGCAACAGCCTCCCAGCGCGCCTCCGCTCTGCACCCCCACCAGGGCCAGCCCGGCCAGCTTCGTACTCCAGCAGGGCCTCGTGCAGGGCTTCTCGCAGCTGCTCCACTGCCTCAGCATCTTCAATGTGCACAGAGTCTGAGAAGGGGAGGACCCGGTGGGTAGGGCAGGCTTATGGAAAGGGTGCGACCCACATCTGCTTGGGCACTTCTGAGTGGGGGAATGCCACTCACTGTTCTCCCTCAACTGTGGCCACCTTTGCCCTCCCACCATCTCCCCCTTTTTTTTTTTTTTAATATTTTATGTGTATGAGTGCACCTGTGTGCAATGCCTGGGGAGGTCAGAAGAAGGCATCAGATTCCCTGGAACTTGAGTTAGGGACAGTTGTTAGCCACCAAGTGGGTGCTGGGAATTGAACCTGGGTCCTCTGCAAGAGCAGTTAATGCTCTTAACCTAGCTGAGCCACCTCTCTAGCCCTCCTATCTCCCTTCTTGTCAGCATATCACCAAGGCTCAGCCCTTGGCTCTCTCTGATGTTCAGTAAGTCTTATTCTTCCCTAAGCCCCAGTTTTCCCCTATCTGCAAAACAGGACTGTGCCGCCTTCTTGGTTTACAGAGGGCCTTATGGGGAGACGGGTGCCTGCTCTGGATACTCACCAGAATTGGCAAGGGCCAGGGCCTTCAACAGGACATACTCCTCTCGCTCCAGCCTTAGGGCCTGTAGTCGCCGTACCAGCTGCAGCAGGGCTGCCCCCAGCTCCCCAAGGCCTGCTGCCCGTGCCCCCTCTTCATCCAGGACCAGATCCTCAGCAAAGGCCAGCTCATCCTGCAGTGGCAGTGAACGCTGGGCCACACCCAGCACTAGCACTTCCATCCACACACTTTGCAGGACTGACATCTGGTCAGACAGCGACAGTGACGAGAAACCTGGGGAGCAGTGGGGAGCAGGACAGGCTGAGCAAGGCAATAGAGCCAAGCCTGCCTGCTCAGGAAAATCCCCGACCACTAGGCTCTTTACCTGGGATACTCTTGGCCCAGCTGATGGTGACCACTATCTCCCGGTCAAAGAGGTCACAGAGGGTGGCCACAGCAGGGAGGTGTCCATCAGGGCCTGCTGGGTCGGGCATGGCGTACAGCTTCTCGGGCTCAACCACCAATAGATGAGACACCAGGGCATTCACAGGGGCTGCAGTAACAGGCGCAGGACTAGTCACAGACACCAACCTGGCAGGCCTCCCAAGCCCAAGAGCCAAGTGTCTTCCTAGGCAATCCCCATCCAGCCTTCCTCAAGATAGGCTGGACAGCCAGAGTGGTCACAGAGCTCCCTTCCTCAGTGAAAGCCAGCCTGTTGTAGGCAGACTGTGCACATTAGGAAATCTCTCCCTGAAGCTGAGGTGTGGCTTGGGTACAGCCCCCGTGTAGCATGTGCTAGACCCTGTTATCAGCCCCCCAGTACCCTAAAAACAAGAAAATCTTCCTGGTATAATCCTCATACTTGGTGTCTGACATGTGAAGATGTTTGTTTTTGAAACAGGGTCTCATAACCCAGGCTGGCCTTGAATGTACTATGTAGCCACCTATGACCCTGAATGCCCAATCCAGTTTCCACCTCCTTTGTTCTGGAGTCACAGGTTGGCATTAGCTTACCCGATTTATATGGGATCAAACCCAAGCTTTCATGCATGCTAGACTAGCATTCTACCACCCCATCCTACAACATTCCCAGTCCATGAAGATGTTTTCATAATTATTTTGGGGGAAAATGAGACTAAGCAAGACCCAGGTCCCAGGGCATGAAGGAACCCGGGTAGCCTCCTAGGACTGCCCCACTGCCATCCCAGAGCTTAGGAACCTAGTGCTCTCACCTGTCTTCCGGGGGCCTCCAGCTACTGCCAGAGGGCCAGCAGGGAAGGGGCCTGGGAAAGGCAACGGGTCCACTTCTGGCCGCCGTTTGTACTTCTGTCGCCCGCCCCGGACACGGTCCAAACGCACCCCTTGAATTGTAGGACAGTGTCCATAGAGTGTTTTCTCTACAGAGCCCAAGATCCCCCTTTCCCAGGCTTCAGCCCATCCCACTCCCCAACCCCCACGTCCCCCAGGCACTGCCCAGTACTCACCCTCCTTGAGCATGCCCACCCGCAGGCACTTGGTGAAGCGGCAGGCCTGACAGGCCTTGCGTCTCCGCTTGGTGATCTCACACTCGTTGGAGGCTGGACAGCTGTACTCGATGCTCCCTGCCAGGAAGAGGCAGGGCTCCAGTGGCGGCCTCCTAGGGCCCAAAGGGGGCCCAGCTGACAGGAGAGCCCTGACTCACCCTGGGCAAGCACCAGTCTGGGGGTATGAGGAGGAAAGGGAGAGCAGGATGCCATGAGCGGGGCAGGGAGGGTAGACAGCCACTGGACAGGGCAGGGAGGATGGACGGCCACTGGACAGGGCAGGGAGGGGGGCTGCTTGAACAAAGGAAGGCCCAGCAGGTCAAGCTATATCTCTACCCCCAAGCCACGCTGCTAGGCTGCACTGTCCACATCTGCTCTGTCAAGGGCCACAGTGACCTCTAGGCTAAATCCAAGGGTTGAGTCCTCAACTCCTTTGCCTAAAAGGAGCATGCAGCACATTGGTCGCTTCCTACTCCTAGAAACCCCAGTGCTTTCTTCCTTTGCTTTTAGGACAGGCTCTCCTGGTCCTCCTCCTCCTCCTGCCCTCTGGCCACTTTGTGGTCTGGATGCAGCTCACTGTCGCAGCCCAGGGCTGGCCTCCTCAGTCTCTTCCTCCTCCCCAGAGTTTCAAGTTCATTGCTATAGCCTAGGCTGCCAGCAGCCCCCAGGACATCTTGAAGTTCTAGAAGGTTTCTCCATCCTCTCCATCCTGTAAGGACGCCCACCTCCTCCACTGAGCCTGCAACCAGCTTCAGTGGCAAAACCTCCACTCCTGTAGCTCCCCACATCCAATTCCCTGGCAATGCTAGGGGCTTCATCTTATCCACCCAGAACCCAACTCCTGCCCTGGACTCCCAGCCTAGACAAGAATCACTATCACCTGGTTTCTCATTAGCCCCCTGTTGTCCCCAATCTCTACACAGGTCTCTTCTATCAAACCCCCAATGACTTCCCTTGAATACAAGCCCAAATGAGCCAGTCCTAGGCCCTTCTGCAGCCCAGCTAGCATATTTAACTGTTCTGCGCTCCCTGCCTGAAGCTGAGCCTGACAGCCTCATTGGCTCCTTGACCTCCTTCAAATTTGCCTCATGTGGCAATGCCAAATCTAGACCCTCAGATCTTAGTGTCCCCTGACATGTTACCTTGTGCCTTCAGCTCTTGTTTTTAGTTTTTTGGGTTGTTGGGTTTTTTTTTGGGGGGGGGGGTTGTTTTGAGACAGTTTCATACCATAGCCCAGGCTACTCTTAAAATTGCAGCAATCCTCTTGCCTCAGCCCCCCAAGTGCTAGGATTACAGGTATGAGCCACCATGTCTGACTGTTTCATTTTAAAAGTAGTGTTTTGGAGGGGTTTCTGGGTTTATGTGTGTGTACATGTGTATGCATATGGAAATCATGGTTTGATGTCAGGTGGCTTCCTCAATCACTCTCCACATTACTTTTGAGACAAGGTCTCTCACTGAACCTGGAGCTCACCAATTCAGCTAGAGTTGGCTGACCAGCAAGCCCCAGGGATCCTCCTGTCTCTGTCCCTGTATCTGGCTTTTGTGTGGGTGTCAGGCTTCTAATTCAAGTCCTCATGCTGAAGCTGTGAGCACTTTACCAACTGAGTCATCCACGTCCTTACCCCCACCCCTTTTGTGAGACTGGGTCTGGTATGGCCCAGGTTGGCTTTGAACTCCTGATCCTCCTGCCTCCACCTCCCAAGTACAGAATCACAGACATGTGCCATGAACACTCAAGGAGTGTCTTGCTATGTATCCCAGGTTAGTCCTAAACTCACAATCCTCCTGCCTTAGCCTCTTAAATGCTGAAATCACATGGGTGCCACTGTGAATGGCTTACTTTGTGTGTTCTCTCTCACCCTACTTAGTGTCAGCTCCAGTTTCCCAAGGCCAGTCACAAGGCCTGACTTGTAGGTGCCAGTGGCCCTCCCAATCTCACACGGCTGTCATACAAGTAGCATCATACAAGTAGCCAGCAGCCCCTTCATGTTTCCCTCATATACAGAGCAGGGCTGCTACAGTCAGCTCAGGACACTGCCTCAGGCAAGCCCTCCACAGCTCTAGCCCAGACCAGTCCTCAACACACACTCTGCTCCATGCCTTCTGGCACATTCCACAGATCAGACAAGACAGTCCTAGGCAAGTCAGTTTCCCCCCTCCCAAACTCAGTCCCACCTGTGCCTGAACACTGGCCATGGTGGCAAAGCACAGGACTTCGGAAGAGCAAAGGACAAGCTGGGTGCTGTGGCACACACCTGTAACGCCAGAACTTGGGAGGCTGAGCAGGAGGGTGATGAGCTAGAAGTCAGCCTGGGCTACACAGCAAGACCCTATCTTAAGAGGAAAAAAAAGAGCAAAGGACTATGGGGGCCTTACCAATTTTGTGATCTTAATGGGGGATCTACAAGAGCTGGCATCAAAGCATATTGTATACAGCTGTTGCTCAGGTTGGCCCATAGTCAGAATGATGGCTTCCAGGGCTGGTGGCAGGTGTCTGGTCCTGCTGTCTCACTGGTCATCAGGAGTAGAGTTTTAGACCAGTGCACACTGGCCAAATCAAAACTCACTGAAATGTCACAATCAGTGGTCTGAAGTCCAGTTATTAGTAATATGCAGAGGCAGCAGTCTGGTGTGTTAGAGTTCAGGACCTGCACCAAATGCTGGTGCTGCCATTTTCTACCTGAGAAACATGAACAGCTGCAAAAGCTTCCTTGGGCTTTGATGCCCTGTAGACTGTTAGGGGGACTGAGATGGTGCAGTAAAAGGGGCGGGACAGTGCCTCCCACAAGATAAGCACTTGAGAAAAGTGCTTAAAAACTAGTTGACTCGGGCCTAGAGAGATGGTTCAGTGGTTAAGAACACTAGTTGTTCTTGCAGAAGACCCAGGTTCGAATCCCAGCACCCACATGGCAGCTAACGACTGTCTGTAACTCCAGTCCCAGGGGATCCGAAAGCCTCTTCTGACCTCCGAGGGCATTGCACAACACGGGAGCACTTACCTACATGCAGGGCAATACACATAAAATAAAAATAATAAATAAAATTTAAAAAAAAAACTAGTTGACTCGGGAGGCAGAGGCAGGGGGCATCTCTGTGAGATGAAGGCCACCATGGTCCACATAATGTGTTCTAGGCCAGCTGGGGCTACAGGGAGACTCCATCTCAAGAAATCAAAAAACCAAAGCAAACAAACAAAACTATAGTTGAGGCCAGGCAAGATAGCTCAGCAGGGTAGGGTGCTCACTACCAAGCCTGACGACCTGAGTTCAATCTCCACCTCCCACATGGTGGAGAGAACGGACTCCTGCAAGATGTCCTCTGACCTCCATACGTGCGCAGTGGCATGTGTACCCACCACACACACACACACACACATACACACACACACACGAGATAAATAAATACATGTTATACTTTTTTTTAGACCAGTTGCAGTGGAGTTTGCCTATTATCACAGCACTCCTGGGAGGCTGAGGCAGGGTGATGGAGAGTCCAAGGCCAGCCTAGAAGACATGGTAAGTTCCAGGCCAACTATATAGTGACACAGTATCTCAAGAATTTTTAAAAATTATACGTCATAGCCCTAAAGTAACCAATGGTTACATTCAAAACTTATCTGGTCTGCCCCAGAGAATGCCTACATCCACATTTTATTCATGCCCCCAAATTTTGATATGTGCTCCAGGATAAGAAAAAAAAAAAAATCAATGACTTAGTGAGGGAGAACTGTCTTTTTTAAGGTGGGTGCTAAAATACAACAAATCTTTATCAGTTACCCATAAAAACCTGCCTTGAGGGCCCAGTGTGGTGGTGTATGCCTTTAGTCCCAGCAGAGGCAGGTGAATCACTGCGAGTTCAAGACTAGCCTGTTCTATATAGCCAGAGCTACACAGGGAGACCCTGTCTGACAAAACAAAACAAAACAAAACAAAACAAAACAAAAACAGGGGCTGGAGAGATGATTCAGTGGTTAAGAGCACTGGTTGCTCTTGCAGAAGACCTGGGTTCAGTTCCTAACACCCACAGAGTGGTTAACAACCATCTGTAGCCCCATTTCCGCAGGGACTGTACACACATGGTGCACTTACATACATGCAGGCAAACCACTCAAACACACAATAAAAAAAAAAAAAAACCTGCCTTGAGTTAGTGCTGTGGTGCTTTTCAGAGAAATCAAGTAAGGAAGGGAGGGAGGTGGTGCACGCTTTTAGTCCCAGCACTTGGGAGGCAGAGGCAGGCGGATCTCTGTGAGTTCAAGGCCAGCCTGGTCTACATAGTGAGTTCCAGGCCAGCTGGGGCTACAGGGAGACCCTGTCTCAAAAACACCAAAAAAAAAAGAAAGGCGGGGGGGTGGGGTAGGGGGGGGTTCTGCTCAATGCAGAGGAGAAGCGAGCAGCTACCAGAAGAAGGTCAAGAACTAAGTTTCAGAACAGGCACAGGCCCCCTGCATCCTTGCTTAATCCCATGACCCATTCTGGTAGCTTTTTTTTTTTGAGACAGAGTATCATGTAGGCCAAGCTGGCCTCCAACTTACTATGTGGTTGATAATGACCTTGAATTTCTGATTCTCCTAGCTCCACCTCCAAAGTGCTGAGATTTTAGGTACACACCACCAGGCCCTACTGCAAACTAGGCAAGCACTCTATGAGCTATATCCCCAGCCTTCATTTCACTTTTAAATAAAAAGATGTCCCTGGGAGGTACAAGGAAACGCCAACTCCAGAGTTCCAACCTCCAGCAGTACCTGGGCAGGCTCAGGGCCTCTTGAAACTCAGCAGTGTACCAACTGAAAGGTGCCAGCCAGGCCCAGAGGGTACAGGGCAAAGGGCACAGAAGCGGGGGTAGGGGCTCACCCTGGATGGTCCTCTTGAAGAAGGCTTTGCAGGCCTCACAGGATGCCACACCATAGTGGTAGCCGGAGGCCACGTCCCCACAGACCAGGCAGAGGCGTTTGGGCAGGGAGCTGAGCACCAGCTTCCCACCACCCTGTTCCCCAGGCCCAGGCCCCTCCCCATCCTCCTCCTCCTTGTGCCCTGAGTGGCAGCGGGCTGGAGCTGGACCCGGGGCCAGGGTCACAGGGGGTTCAGTCTCGGTCTCTGAGGAACCCTTTGGACTGTCAGGGCTGGCTGGCTCTGCCTTGATGTAGAGAGGCTCAATGCCCACCACCTGGCTGGACATGGCGCTGGTCACCTGCGGGAAAGACCATCAGGGTCACAGGGAGGCTCCCTGCCACATGGGTTGCCCAACACTGGGCCTGGGCTAGGCTTCCAGGCTCAGCCAAGGAGGGGAGCGGGACAGAGTCCAAAGAGGGCTGCCCAGGAAAAGGGCCCCCAGCTGTCACCATGGGAACAGAGTCTCCAGGGCCAGTTAACTGACAGCAGGTTCTCCTCTTGGGAAACTGAGAGAGGCTTGGCAAGCCAAGCGCCCACCTAGGCCAGGAGGCAGGGTAACCTCAGCCCACAGGCAACTCTCAACCCTCCCCGGCATCCCCAAACATAAGCATGCTACTCCTCCCCTCCTAGTTTTCTCCAGCTGCTGAAGGGACTCTTGGTATTCTATTATTCAAGAGCATACTGAGGAATACGGGCCCAGGAACAGAAAGGATGAAGCCACACTTGCAGGAGTCTTCACAGGTCCACACATGCTCACTTCTGGGGACCTTCACACTCGCACGGCCTTTCACAAGACCCACTTCTCACATACTCCCACCAAAGGGCGCATTCCAAAAGCAAACTCACACTCGTCTCATAATCACACACACACACACAGACTCCTCAACCAGGTCCCCACATTCACACACATACAAGCAGACTCTTGTGAGAGAGAACAGTCTCTCACCCCTAGCACGCCACCCCCTCCTGCCCCAGCATGCCCAGTCCAGCCACACCGTGTAGGGCGCGGCGCCACCTCCTTGCACCCCAAACCTGCACTGGCTTATTCTTATGCTCCAGCTGCTGCCGCAGAGTCCGCCATCTCCAGGGGCGCCCCGCCCCCCCTAACCTGCGCACACCTAGGGGAAGTTGCCAGAAGTTGCTAGTGTCCCCACCCCCCCTACCCGCGGGGGTACTTCTATCAGGTTATCAGGAAGTAAAAGAGAAAAGGCAAGGAGGAAGCTCTCCCCTGCCGGGGCGATGACCTTTGACCCAGAGAGGAGGGAGGCCCAAGGCCCCTGCGAGCGCCCCCACGTGGTCTCCAGGGCCCCCTCTCGACCAAGAACCCCGATCTTCCACCCCAGCCAGCCCCAGGGACTCCGGGAACGCTCCAAGTGCGCGGCTGAACCCTGGCCCGGGGCTGGATCCGAGGCCCAAAGCTAACCCGGGCCCGGACTCGCATCCCCAGCCAAAGCCACTGCCCCTGACCCTGGACGCCCCGCGCCGCGGGACTCCGGATCCCGCCCAGCCCCTGACCCCGGCTGGCTCCGAACCCAGTGTGGCCGTGACCCGGGCGGCCCCGGAGCGGGACCCCGCCTGCA
>NW_008342925.1:859277-884704 GCF_000622305.1 Nannospalax galili
GCCCCTCCTCCGCCGCCTCCTCGGGCCGCACCGCCCCGCCGCGCCGCGTCCCCTCACTCGGCGGCGCCGCTGGCTGCTTGTAGGACACAAAAGGACATCGCGGCCGCTTCCTACTCCGCTTCCTCCAGCTGACAGCGGGGGCGGGGCCTGCCGTGCGCATGCAAAGCAGGGGGCGGGGTAGGGCGCCCTATGCTAATAAGACTTTCGAGGCGGGTAGCGCCTGCGTACCCTGAGGACGCCGCGCCGCGTCCCCTCACTCGGCGGCGCCGCTGGCTGCTTGTAGGACACAAAAGGACATCGCGGCCGCTTCCTACTCCGCTTCCTCCAGCTGACAGCGGGGGCGGGGCCTGCCGTGCGCATGCAAAGCAGGGGGCGGGGTAGGGCGCCCTATGCTAATAAGACTTTCGAGGCGGGTAGCGCCTGCGTACCCTGAGGAGTCGGGGAGGAGATGGAGGGTCGGCGGGCGGGGCTTTTAGGAGGCCCCGCCCATCTCGCAGAGCCTCAGAGTGTCATGCGCGTGCGCGGCCACCCAGGGGGTGGGGCCAGACACTCGGCGAGGTGCGGGGGATTGCGAGCTCGAAGGGGGTGGAGCCAGGAGCCCCCTTTCCTCGCGCCAGAGGCGGGCGGAGCTCTGAGTGACAGGAGTGGGCGAGGTCTCTCTGTGGACGCAGTGCGGGGCAAACGAAATATGTAAATGAAAGGGCGGGGCGAGCGGAGGAACTAATATTTGCATATGTATAAGGGGTGGAGCCTAAAGGGGGCCCTGCACCTTTTCCCTCCCCGCCTCTCCTCCCAAGATAATGTTAATGGGACACTTGAACCACAGACTTGCTAGACCTCCAAAGCTCTGGAACCTGGAGGAGACCTAAAAGATGCAAGTAGTCCATTATTGCGAGTCCTTGAAAGGCAGGGCTGAAAAGACCCAGAGAAAATTCAAGGTCACTGCGGTGACCGAATGAAGGTCATGGGGAAGGGCGGGGCCACGTGCGTCCGCCTCACGCAAGCAGTCACGCACTGACTCACGGACCATGCATGGACTCTTTAATTTTTCTAGGGCTCATATTCCACGCAGATGGGGGTCGAGGTTAAGTCTAGGGACCGGGCAGAGTATGGGGGCTGGCGTCTAGGCGGCTAGCGCTGGAGTTTCACACAGATACGCAGTGCAGCCTCTTGTTCCTGCGCTTCTTGAGGCCCTCGATGTATGCCTGCAGCTCTTCAGTCATGAAGTGGGTCTTGCCGATCTTGGACTTGTAGGCTAGGAAGAGGTCAGAGCTGAGCGCAGTCAAAGCCTCCCCCAGTAGGCACCACCCCTCGGATTCGAGGAACCACCGGCGATTTGAGGTAGCAGTTAAGCTGGGCTTGGGTGTTTGCTAGTTTGGGGGACTTTGGCTCTGCAAGGTGCAGTGAAATACTGCTAAAGATGCAAGCCCGAGGCAGGGCGATGGAGCCAGCAGCTTTACAGCCACCTATGCGCCACCCACTGACTGATCATCTGGCCCTTCCCTCTGGATGTTCTTCGTGAGCAGAAGTTTACCCAGAGAATCTCGTGTCCAATAAATTTATCCAACTAATTCAGACATGTCACAGCTCCCCCACCTGGGGATGAAGCAAAGCTACACAAAGGCTCTGTTCTCCTGGGCAGGTGGAGAAAACAGACCTGCAAGGAAGGGGCTCCTTTTAAGTCCTCTGAGTCACCCCATTGGGTCTACTTTTGCCTGGTCTCCCAGTATTTAACTTCTGAGGCACCCTTGTTTGTGAATGCTAAGGGGATGTGACAAGGCATACACATCCTGACTCTCCATGCCCACAGCCCCAAGTCCTGCGAAATTCACCGGGATCTTCTGTGGAAGCTAGGGTCGGGGTGGCTCACTAGTGAGGGCTTTGTTGAGGATTTCCAGAGCTTCATTCTCCATGAGTTCCATCAGGGGCAGGGGCAGCTGGAAAAGCAACAATCAGCTCAAACACCCAGGGAACCCCAGTTCTGCCCACAGCTGAAGTGCTCCCCAGCCTGCCTGCCCCTCTGCTCTGCCACCCACCGTACCCTGTCATTACTGCAACCCTCAACTGCTACCCACCACCCATCCATCCCCAGCAGGATCCCCAGACCCCTCCAACCCTGTTTTGTTGTTCTGCCCAGTAAGCTGGATGAGGTGTTTGCTTTGAGTGGCTGACCGATAATTCTGAAGCAGACTTTACTGGAAGAAATGAAAACAGAAGTTAGTCATCTGCAGATTCCTAGATATGCCCTGGAGCAGAGATGTATGGGTAGGTGCATGGTGGGGGTGTGGTCAGAGTCCAGTTCCACATACTACTTCCATTGAAAACCGTATGGGAGGGACATTGATTATACTCCTAGGCCACCCAACTGCTTTTCTGAACTGATTTTCCCACTAGTGATACTTAGAGCTAGTAACTGAAACATTCTGATTCTTCATTTGTAAAATGTGGTCATAGAAACAGACTTTTATGATGGGGGGGGCTGCTGTTTACACATTGGGAATTGAACTCAGGATTTTCTGCAAGCTGGGCAAGTACTGTATCAGTAAACTACATCTCCAACTCCAAATGGCCTATTATAACTGTTGGGATGTTTAAAGGTGACAAGATAAGGCAGTCCCAGACCTGATATACAGCAAGTGTTCAATATGTGTTAATTGCTAGATTTTTATCAATTTCAATGAAGGTGGAGAGAGAAGGGGCAGTAGGGGGTGGACACAGTCTCAAATAATGCCTGGCATACTATGATAAGTGCTTCAAATTGTTAAACAAATGGCCAGGCATGGTGGTGCAGGTCTTTAATCCCAGCATTCGGGAGGCAGAGGTAGGCAGATCTCTGTGAGTTCAAAGCCAACCTGGTCTACATAGTGAGTCCCAGGCCAGCTGGGGCTACAGGGAGACCCTGTCTCAAAAAGGCAAAAAAAAAAAAAAATGTTGGGGCTGGAGAGATGGCTCAACGGTTAAGAACACTGGTTGTTCTTGCAGAAGACTGGGGTTCGAATCCCAGCACCCACATGGCAGCTAACAACTGTCTGTAACTCCAGTTCCAGTGGATCCAACAAGCCTCTTCTGTCCTCCATGGGTATTGCAGGATACGGATGCACGTACCTACTTGCAGGCAATACATGCATATACATAAAATAAAAATAATAAATAATTTTTTTTTAATTGTTAAACTGCCAGGGGTGGTGGTGCACACCTTTAATCCCATCACTCGGGAGGCAGACAGAGGCAGGCAGATCTCTGTGAGTTCAAGGCCAGCCTGGTCTACATAGCGAGTTCCAGGACAACTGGGGCTACAGGGAGACCCTGTCTCAAAAAAGACCAAAAAAAAATTTGTTAAACCAAGTCAGGCATGGTGGTGAATGTCTATAATCCCAACACTCAGGAGGCTGAGGCAGGAAGATCACCAGAGTTCAAGGCCAGCCTGGGCTACATAATGAGACTTTTTTTTTCTTTTTCTTTTCTCTTTCATTTTGTTGTATAGTGAGACTCTTATTCCAAAAAGAAATACAATATAAAAAGAGATTTAAGACCTCAAACCAGCTAAATCCCCAGATGGGGATTTAACTCTGCCTTTTCAACTGATGAAGTGATTCCATTAAATCCACAAGTCCGGGCTGGAAATGTAGTTCAGTGGTAGAGAACCTGCCTAGCATGAGTGAGGCCCTGGGTTCGACCCTCAGCACCTTATCAAACAAACAAGAAAACTACCTGGGCTGCTTGTGTGGGTTAGCCTGCGTGGGCTGCGCGTGCCAGAACCCTTCCCAGTAGGGGGCGCTCAAAGAATGTCTGGGTGAGTTAGAGTTAAAAATACGCGCTAGCGCCCCTCCCAGGAAATCCCAGAAGTTTGGATCTATGGGTTTTCACCCCCCTCCCATTTTCCAGAAGGGAAGTTGAGACCCTGGCTGGCTAGCTCCGGACACCCTGGGGACACCCATCGCTCAGCGAGGCCATACTGACCAATATCTGTCTTGGAGTCTTCGCGCTCCTCTTCTATGTCCTGCTCCACCGACCTGCCACGGTGCAGCTCCAGCTCCAGCAAAGCATGCTGTTGGATCTCCTCCGGCGGGAGGCAGAGGCTTTCCTTCAGAGAAATGGACTGGCTGTATCGCCGGCGAGACTTGCCCAAGTCTTGCCCCTCGTCGTCGAAGTTCTCGCAGACCTTGGACAGCGACACGTTAGCCGTGGACTCCGACATCGTGGCGGTACTCCACAGATTGCGAACATCCTCGTGCAGGCCTTCCTTGATGGAGCTGCGACGACGGTGGGAAAGTCTGGACGTCGCCTGTGGGTCACAGACAAGGAAGGAAGCCAGGGGACTCAGGGAGCTGGGGAGGGGCACCCAGAGCCAGGCCTGGGTCGGGGAAGCTCAGACACGAGTCGGGGGACTAGCTGCCCGGAGCCCAGAATGAGTGACAGGTCACCCCAGAGGCTTGGAGGAGGCTGGAGATGAGTCTGAGTCAGGACAGGGGTGCTAGGGAAGAGTTCTTACTTTGTAAGAATTTTCGTCCATGGTTCTGCCCGCCAACGGACCAGTCCCAACAGGCCTCAGGCAAAGAGAAGGGGGGGGGTGTCACGCTCCAAGAAGGGGGAGGGGCAGAGTCCCCTTCCGGGATGACCTGAAGTACTCTCGCGGGAGGAGACTTCAAACTACAGCCGGCCACACCATCATCAGCTCGGCATCCCTCCCACAACCCTCCTCCATTATTGATGCTGAGGTTGGAGACGGCCCAGGCCAGTTCGGATGCCGGATCCTACTGGTTTGCCTCCAGGCAGGGGCACCCGAGCTTGCCGGAGGGGGCCGCGGCTTGACCGGAGTGGGTGCTCAGGAGTGACAGGGGACTAAATATGCCCTCGCGGTGGCTTGAGGAAGGCAATCCCACACCCACTGGCGTCCCCGGAGTACGCACGGACGGTGCAAACTTTTCGTTTATTGATTGCAGGCTTTGAGGCACAGTCGTGAAGGGACCAGCCCGGCCAGGGCAGCGAGACAGAAAGGCTTTGGGTGGGTGGGGTCTGGAAATGGCTGGAAGTGAGGAAGGGGCGGAGGGAGGGGACTGGCGAGCAGTGGCATTTGGCAAGCCTTGGCCTCCTCCCTTGGCGGTCTGGTTGCGTCGAGGGAGAGCTCTTTGGTTAAACAAGCCAAGCATGCCTGGGAAACTTTGCAAGAACTAAGCCCTTTGAGGGGGCCGCGCCGAGAATGCTTGCTGCCCCTTACACCCGCACGGCCTTGTCTTGGGGGCGCCCACGAACCCCCCGGGGCCGCGCCGGCTTCCTGGGAGGGTTGGGACGACGACGACCCCGGGGCGGACGAGGCAGGGCACAGCCGCGCTCGCTCTGCGTGTCCGAGGACTCGTCGATGAAGGCCAGATTCTCGCTGGGGTAATCCAGCGCTGAGGCGGTGGGCGGGGAAGGCGTCTGGACCTTCTCCCCAGGCGCAGGGGATCCCGGCCTGCCCACTGGCTGCGCCGGACAAGGCGGTGCGGGCAGGGATACCGGCAGGGATGCGGGCAGAAGCGGCTGCTGCTTCTCCGGCGGCGGCGGGACGGTGGGCCCGGTTCTCTGAGTCACCCTCGCAGTCACGGTGCCTGTCCAGCTGGCAGCCTGAGCCGTGAGTCCACCCATCTGCGCGGGGAGGAAAGGGAATCCTCGACCGACTGCAACTCCTGGAGCAGCGCCTTTACCAGCGCATCCACATTTTCTCCTGGTCCTTCAGCCTCAGCCCGACGGAAGTTGGAAGGGCACCTCACCCCCAAAGGCACATTCTCCCCTTCTGCATCAGCCGGAAGCACCCCCCACCTTCTCCAGGAGCCTTTCTAGAGAAAGCCCCAATTTTATTTCACTTCGATGCCCTTATGTAGTTAGGTACTAAAAATGCAAGTCGTCTAGTTTTCTAATTTTGTGTAAGTATACCCATACAATATTTCTGGCATATTCTAAAATCCTATTTGTTGTTCAATTGAGAGTCACATTTAACTGGGCTTTCTGTATTGTTGTTGGTTGGAGGATTTTCTCTCTCTTTTTTTTTTTTTTTTTTTTTTGATACAGGGTCTCCCTGTAGCCCCAAAAGGCCTGTAGACCAGGCTGGCCTTGATCTCACAGAGACCTACCTGCCTCTGCCTCCCGAGTGCTGGAATTTTAATCTATACTTGGCCCTGTGGTTATTTTTGAGACAGGGTCTTACTTAGTCCAACCTGGCCTGAACTCTCGTCAATCCTCCTGCCTCAGCTTCCTAAGCACTGGGATTTCCAGATGTGTGCCACCTCACCCAGCACTCTCTGTACTTTTCTTTGCTGACCCTGACAACCCTATGCATGAGGGCAGAGCTGGTCAAGTCTCTGACAAACCCCTCTGTTCCCAGCAGGGCACACTCAAGGTCTCAGTTCCCAAGGAACCCACATTCTGGAGGGGAGCTATGCTGCTGGTCAACCAGCTGTTAGGGGTCATCACGCACAAGTGCCATGGCACATGCACTGCAGAGAGGCAATCAAAGCTGGGGTACCTCTGCCCGCGTGCGGCGGGACACCGCTCGCAACCAGTTGCCGATGGTGGTGAGCACTGAGGCGAAGTAGGCCAGGCCGAGCAGGATCCAAAACCACACAAGAGGCTGGTAGGCTAAAGGACCGGGCCTGTCAGAGTTGGTGCCTGAGGATTTCATAGGGAGGGAGAAAATAAGTTGATTGTGGGGCATGTAAGTGAGCCGCTGGCACACAGCCTGTTTCCTCACCCGGTTGAGAGAGTAGGCTCTCCCCAGAGCAGAGGGGACGTGCTAGCCTGTGTGAATGTGTGCAGGAAAATGAGTGTGCATGAATTGAAGTTGTGCATAATTAGAGCATGCAAGAGGGGGTATGCTTGCAAGAACCTAACACGTAAGAAGACTGCACTTAATATATGTATGAGCATGCATGGGATTTGGGCATGCATGAATATAAGTGGGCGTCAGGAGCTGCCTGTGTGGAAGAACGCGATGGTGCATTCCGTGTAGAGTGCAGAAGCTAGAGCAAACGCCCCACAGAGAAGCCGCAGTGCAGTGCTGGAGTGCAGGGACACAGTCCACAAGGAAAGCGCTGGGCAAGGTCTCACCCGCCACATAATCGCCGAAGCCCACAGTTGTGAGTGTCACTATGACAAAGTAGATGGCTTCCAGCTCACTCCAGTCCTCCATATAGCAGAACACGAATGTGGGCGTGAGGACGAAGAGCAGGCAGCCGATCAGAAGGAAGAGCACGGCCGACAGCACTCGCACCAGCCCAGGTGGCACCTGCCACTTCTGCGGGGAGGGGCGGTAGACAGGACCAATAACCAACCTCCAGTGCCATTCACCCCCCCCCATCCTGCCATACTGTGAGGCTCCTACCCTCTAGGGGTGCACACTCACATGCTAGGGACCTACAGAAGTGTACCCTCAGCTCATAGCAAGTGCACGAAGGTCATGGAGCAGCTCACCAAGAAGATTGCTTCGATGTGCCCGATGCCCCGGCGGAGAGAGGAGCCCAGCCGGTCCCCGACCCCCGCCAGCAGCATCCCGAACAGCGGGATCCCCACCAGTGCATAAAAGATGCAAAAGAGGCGCCCCGCATCTGTTCTCAGGGCCATATCGCCATAGCCTAGGTAGAGGGGTTGAGCTGGAAGTCTAGGCGGTTCCTGGTACCCCTGCCTCTCCCTGTACCTTACCCCAAAAGGAAACTCCTTGCCTCCTGCCTCCCTCCATAAACCCTATCTCTCCCCCACCGATGGTAGTGATGATGGTCCCAGAGAAAAAGAAGGCTCTGCCCAGGTTCCAAGCTGAGTGGAAGGTGTCATTCGTCGAGTTGTTTTCTGCCTTCGCACCCCCTCCCAGGGCATCAGCCACTTTCTGCAGGACAGGGCACAGAAGGAGGAACCTCAGTCCTTCCCTCCAATCTGGACCAATTCCCATCCCTCCTACCTCGAGGCACTGTGTTTTCCACTTCTTGCCCTCTTGGACCCCTTCAGTGTGGGTTTTTTGTTGTTGTTGTTGTTGTTGTGGTTACCCCCACACACACACACACACAGAATCTCACTGTATAGCCTTGGCTGGCCTGGAATTCACTGTGTAGATCAGGCTGGCCTTGAACTCACATAGATCCACCAGTCTCTGCCTCTGCCTCTGCTGGGATTAAAGGTGTCCACCTAGCTGGTTTTGTTTTGCTTTTTGACAGGATTTCCCTTAGTCTCTCAACCTATCCTTTTGTGGTTGACTGTGTTTTTTGTTGTTGTTTGTTTATGGTTTTTGGTTTTGTTTTGTTTTTGTTTTGAGATAGGGTGTAGCCCAAGCTGCCCTGCAGTTTACTGTATAATCCAGGCTGGCCTGGAATATTGCACCCTCCTGCCTCAGGCCCCCAAGTGCTAGGATTACAAGTATGTGCCACCATATCTGACTTTATACAGTGGATACCTATTTTTACAGTCAGGAACACTGAACACTGAGACCAAGCTGTCTGTGTTCCAATCTTGGTGCTGTGCAACTTAAGGCAAGTTAAGGCTCTGTACCTCACTTTCTGCCTATATCACACAGGTGATGGTTATAACACCAACCTCACAGATATGGTGTGAAGATTTGGAAGCACTGGGTATTTATTGGATAACTTCCCACATAACCATTATGCATTGGGATTTCCAGCTTTCCACAGATACCACCTCTCCCACTGCCCCAGTGCCTTGTCTTAGACAATGAAATAAAAGGTAGAGGTCTTCCCTCATCAAATTTTGCAGCTCGCTTCAAGATGTTCATGTGTACTTGTACACACACACACACACACACACACACACACACACTTCCCCATAACATCTAAGCCAAACAAGGTGTTTCATATGGGGTCCTCAATAAATATGATTGGATGAGTGAAATGAGCAGATGCCTGCTCTTTTCTGGCGTATCTGTAAATTCCCCTGGAGCAGGATCTGTGTCAAGAGAATGCTCGCCCAGGGTGCTGGGAGGTCAGAGTTTCAGAAAGAGGTGATAGAGAAGGGCCCTTCCCCCAAGGTAAGCAAGGAGAAAGTCAATGGGAAGTTCACAGCCCAACCTTTATCACCCTATGGTTCTCTTTAGAAAGACCCACTCCTGGGGCTGGAGAGATGGCTCAGTGGTTAAGAGCACTGACTGCTCTTGCAGAGGACCCAGGTTTGATTCCCAGCACCCACATGGCGGCTATGAACCATCCAGGGGAATCAGAAGCCCTCTTCTGACTTCAGTGGCATTGCACACCATGGGTGCACTCACATACATGCAGGCAATACACTCATACACATAAAGTAAAAATAATAAATATTTTTTTTAATTAAAAAAAAAAAGACCTGCTCTTAGTTCATCCTCCCTAACTTGACTGCTGAAAGCCCTCCAGGCTCCCATCTGTCTGCAGAAGAATCTAGGCTCCTTGGCTCAGCACCTATTTATTTGCTTATTTTGAGACAGGATCTAGTGTAGCCCAGGCTAGCTCAAACTGACTAGGTAGCCCAAGATGGTCTTACACTCCATATTCTCCTGTCTCTATGTCCTGAGTACTGAGATTATGGATGTGATGTGCCCTGCCCAGTTTTTCAGTTTTTGTGGGGCTAGAGATTGAACCTAAGGCTGATTACATGCTACTCAACCAACTAAGCTACATTCCCAGAGTGTTAGTTTCTCTCTCTCTCTCTCTCTCTCTCTCTCTCTCTCTCTCTCTTCTCTCTCTCTTGTTGGGGGGATAGTCTGTTTGCTTATCTTTGTTTTTGGAAACAGGGTCTTGCTCAGCAGCCAAAGCTGGCCTGGAACTCACAGCAATCCTCCTGTGTCTGTCTCCCAAGTGCTGAGATTACAGGTGTGAGCCACCATACCCAACTTCAAGCACTTTTTTCAAACTGTCTCAACCTTTCCCTAGACTTCTCTCCTGAGGTTCTGATTTGGCACCCCAAAGTACAATGACCTCCCCCCCCAGACTTTCTGAGATGATTTCATGTTCTATGATGATTTTTAAATAAAGGCAAGAAATGTCTGATTAAAAATTATTTAATTTTTATTTTCCAATGTTTTTTCAAAAAAAAGAAAAACTCTCCATCATCCTGTGTATTCTAATTTTTCCTTCAAATGACTGGGCATCTGCTATCTCCGGATTTTGCTCTACACTCTGAGCTCTCCAGCTTTCACACCTTGGCCATGCTGTTCCTCTGACTAGGAGTTGTGTATCCACACTCTCTAAACTCTGTCTCTCTCACCTGTTATTTTTCAACTGCCAGCTCTTCCCAAAGCCCCTGAAACTCCCTTCACTCCCAGCACACAGCCCAGTGCCCAGCACACAATGGGTGCTTAACAAAAAAAGGAAGGAACTTTCCCTTCCCATGGTTTCCTACAGTGATCTGTCTGTCCCTGGAACTGTTCCCAGTGCTAGGGGTGATATCCTCCAGGGAAGATCTGCACCTGCTCCACCCCAAAATCTGCACCTCTACTCACACCCTCTACAGCACACAGTAGGTGCACAATTGCTTCATGATTCACTAAGTCAGGGAGTGACTCTTGGTGTGGAAGAGAAGCCTAAGCTCCTGCCACCCAGAGTTCTCTCTCTCCCCCCCCCTCTCTCTCTCTCCTGTCTTATCCAAGAATAAAGTAATTCCATCGTGAAGATAAAATAGGTCAGACTCCCTCCCTCCCTCTGCCCTATGGTCTGGCCAGGCACACTCTCCTCCGCCCAGGCCTTTCTAAGCAGAGCTTGTCCTGCTTTCTGGAAGAGACATGTCAGGTGGCCTGTGGCCTGGCCCCTTCCCACCCTCATCTTTGCACTGGGTCCTGCCACCTTAGGAATGAGCTGCAATGCTGAGGCTTACATGCCATCCCTCCAGAAAGAACAGGCAGGGAATGAAAGGTACTCTTGGGTCAAGTGAGAAATAATCGTTTATTAAGGTTAAACCATCACAGGGACTTGGAAAGCAACATAGGAGCTCACTAGCTGGAAGTTTGAAGGATGAAGCCAGAGTTTCCCCTCATGGCTGGATGGAGGCTAATCAAAAGAGCCTGACTCCCACCCCTCCCTTTTGCCTACCTGGTAACATGCATTCTGGAGAGAAAGGGCCCCTAAGCTGTCATCCAGAGTGGCATGAATAGAAACCCTCCAATATTATCTGTACGTGCTTATATGCATACTTGGGGACACAAGGAATTGTTCACAGTATTCTTGGGTTCCTCTAAGACATCTGTGACTCCAAAAATGCACAGAAGCTGGCATTGCTAGAGCAGCCAACTTTAGCACATAAAAAACATTTCGGGGAATCAGGCATGGTGGTTCCTGCCTGTAATCCTAGCACTGAGGAGACTGAGGCAGGATTGCCCTGAGTTTGAGGTCAGCCTGGGTTACAAAGTGACCAGAGCTGCATAGTTAGCCTCCGCCTCAAAAACAAAAATAAAAACATTGCTTGGAGATGTACTAAAACACACTGACTGTTTAGCTGAGAGTATCATGCCCAGATTTGAACTAATGACCTGATAAGTGTTAGACCTGTGCAAATGTAACAGCCCATATGCTCCAGCCATTCATCCACTCATTTTCCCTTCCTCCCATGACCATCACACAGGGGATGAGACATTCCAGGATCACAGCTTTGTGCCAGGCACAGCAAGAAAAGCAAAAAGACAAAAACCTATGGCTGCCACATTGAAAACAGACACCTGGACTCCAGCTCCTGGCCTGATCCTGCCCCCGCCCCAGTTCTCAGGGATGGGTAATTAGAAGCAGCACCCCCAGAAGGGCCCCACTGCTGCCCAGCTCTGCAGCCTACGCACCCAGATTAAGTTCTGCAGTTCTTCCTTGCTCACACATGGATGGTCCCTCAGGAACTTGTCTCGGACCTCCCCTAGTACCTTCTGGGCCTGCTGCTCATGAGGCTGCTCCAGGGCCTGGAACACGAGGGCCCCTGACACCAAGTACAGCAGGACCAGCGCCAGGAGGGCCAGAAGTGTGGTGCAGCGCATGGCCCGTGCAGGGGCAGGTCCAGGTCCACTGCCTGCCTGGGGAGGAGGAGCAGGGGATTCCTGGGGAGCAGTGGTCACTGTGGGCAGAACCAACGGTTCTGGGGTCAGTAAGAAGTCTGAAGTCTGACACCTACAGCCTGTTCCTGTATCCTCCAGACTTGCCAAGGTCTCGGAGCCCCCCTGCCTTACTCTCCACAGATAGTGTCTCCCCCCTCCATGTCCTTCCGCTAGATACCTGGTACCAGGTAATAATACCCAGTCTGCCCCCGGCCCCAGCCTCCTTACCTCCATCGCCTGGCCATCAGGAGAGTGGGAGGAGGCAAGAAACACTAAGACTGCCTTGGAAGAGGCAGAGTGAATGATGCAAAGTGGAAAGTTGAGGGGCACAGGGAATCCGCCTTGGTAAAGAAGGCTGAGTGAGACTGAGGCAGGCTGAGAGTGGGAGGAGAAGCAGGAGCACCCAGGGTGTTAACAGGGACAGCGGGTCCATCCATGGCTCTCCTGATGCAGCTGTGGTAGCCTCCTTGTGGCACCCTCCTGGTGCACCTCTGTCCCCTCCCATCCCACCTCTCCTGGCTCCGGACTAGCTGGGATTCTCAGGACGGGGAGCCTCCAGGGTCCCTTGAACGCCCTGTGGGGCTTTGGGCTTTCGAGGAACCCAGGGGCGGGTCCCATCCAGCTCAGGGTAGATGCAAAGCCGGCAGCCAGGGAACGGAAGGTTCCGGGAAGGAGCAAGGCACAGGGTGGGCAGGGTAGCTGGATGCCGCAGCCCTTGGGACAGCGGTCAGCTGGGGGGCAGTGGACAAACACACACACTCACATGCCCCACCACCAGTGCCACAAAGACCCGCGCGCCCACGCTCCACCCTGCGGCTCCAGCCCGGCACGTTGCTAGGGCTGCAGGCACCGCACTGCACCGGCCAGCTCGCGCGGACCCCCAACACACCGGACCCCCATGGGCGTGCCCGCTGTGCTGAACCTCCTAAGATCTACGCGCAAGAGATCCATGCACACGTGTGCGCACACACCAGCCGCTCGCTCCCACCGCCTCCCCCGCATCCTCACGCCGACGCTTCCAAGCGTGACCGGTGATGGGACGCGTGGTCACCCGACTCCAGAAGGCGTCCACGAAGGGGAGGTGGGTGTCCCGGCCCTGCCTGTCGCCCCCCAGCCGACAGAGCCCCGGAGTCCTGCCCAGGTCCCCGCACCCGCCCCGCACTCACTGTCAGCTCCCTCTGCGGCAGCAGCTGCGGCTGGGTCTCGCGCTCGCCGCCTCCCCGGTGCCCCTCGCGGTTGCTGGCTGGGCAGTGGAGGCGGCAGCAGCAGGGGCGGAGCGGGCGGCCACCCCGGGCTGGGACCCCGGCTCCCGCCGCCAGAAGCCCCTTCCTCCCACGGTTAACCCTTCCAGCGCCGGGCCTCCCTCGGTGCGGCGCCCTCCCACGATGCTCAATGCTCGCTGCTACCTCCTCCCGCCCAGCTCTTTACCTGCGGCCTCCGGGCTCCCCGAGCTCCCGAATCCTGGCCTGCCTTGGGCAGTGGACCACTGAGGAGTCAGAAAGCAGTCGCTGCGGGGTCCAGCCTTCTAGCCTGGGATCGATGAGAGCCCAGTGTGGCCAGCGGCTTTGGCACCAGCCTGGACATCAGCTGGCCCAAGACTCCGGACGGCTGTCACACTCATCTCCTGGCATCTTCTATGTCCATTACAGGACTGGGAAGGGCCCTCATTTCTCTGCCAGTGGGGACAGCCTGGCCCTTGGGCTCAGCACTTAGGAGAGAGAGGCCCCCTGGGAGAAAGGAGTGTGTGTGGGTGGAGGGCAGGAGATCTCTTTGGGGCCACCTGGATTTGACCAGCCATGGGGGTTGGGTCCTAGCTCTGGGAAGTCACTATGCAGCTCTTCCCCACCCTCCTCCTGCATCCCCAGCGCTGGTCCTCCTGGCCCTGGAGTCAGTCCCAGGGGCCTGGCTGGAGCTGTCTGCCAACCCCAGCAGAAAGACTGCCAGTATTCTCTGAACAGCCACGGCCAGGGCCCACACAGTCTCTGCTCCTCCCTGCTCCAACCCATTTCTTTACAACTACCACTTCCCCCGAAGTCCCTCCTCTAGCATCAGAGATCCTGTGCCCTTGTGGTCAGTACTTTTAAGCCTAAAGTTAAGGTGACCATCCCCTGGTGATAGAGGTCCTAGGCAGGTTACCACTCTCTAATCTCCCTGTTCTCATAGTAAAAGGAATGATTATCTCTGGGTGCCGATCGGTGCATTTAAGAGGTCAGTGTTTATAAATACTCAAGGCAAAGCCTGGCACACACAGTTAAGTGCCCTATAAATGTTAGCAATTTTCCTTTCAACCAAAAGTGCTTGTCCAGTTTCATGCTAAATCTGAGTTTCTGATGATCTTTCTGGAAACCCTGCAGGCCTGGCTCTGAGATGATCATGAGCAGAGGGTTTCAAGGCAGACCCGTTGCTAGGCCCTAAGGCCTCAAGGGAACTGGAATCACCAAGCGTACAAGCAGGATTCACAGGCTAGTCTAAACAGGACAGATCTGCCAGGGTGGCAGGTGCACAAGACAGTGACTAAGCTGTTGGGGCAACCAGAGAAGGGAAGGGGTTCACCCGAGCATACACAGCATGTAGACAGCCCGGCAATGTGGGTGACCCACACCCGGGTGAGGAGAGGGAGGCTGCTCTGCAGCCCTAGCAACATCTCATTTGTAGACCCTCAGTAACCCTGGCACTTGAAGGGCAGGTTAGGGAAGGTGAGAGAAACTAGGCCTCAGGCCAGCTAGATGGCTCAGTGGGTAAGGGTGCTTGCTACCAAGCCTGAAAATCTGCATTTGATTCCCGGAACCCATATGGTGGAAGAGAAAACCAACATTTGCAAGTTTTTCTCTGACCCCTACATATATGTCTACGTATACACACATAGGAGCATGGATACATACTGTGAATGAATGAATGAGTATTAAATAAACTGGGCCTCCCACCACAAAGCACAATCCGTTTCAGTTAAGATGCCTAATGGCATTGAATAGCTGGCTCAGCAGTAAAGGTGACTGCTCTTGCAGAGGAGCTGGGTTCAGTTCCTAGCACATGGCAGCTTACAACTGTCTGTAACTATCGTCAAGAGGATCCAATGCCCTCTTCTGACCTTTGCCTGCACCAGACACACATGTGGTGCAAATACATACATCCAGGCAGACAGTCATATACTAAGTTTTTTTAAATTATGGCTAACAGGTTAGGTGTGGTGATACATTATTTTAATCCCAGCACTTGGGAGGTGGGGGAGGCAGGTCAAGAGTTCAAAGTCATCCTTGGCTACATCCAGGCCTGCCGGGGCTATATGAAAAACCCTATCTCAAAAGGCTAAAATGGAGCTGGGCATGGTGGCATAAGCCTTTAATCCCAGCACCTGGGAGGCAGAGGCAGGCAGGTGGAGTTCTGTAACTTCCAGGCCAGTCAGAGCTACATAATGAGACTTTGTCTCAAAGAAACCAGAAAAACAAGTAACAAAAAGTTAAGGGGCTGGAGAGATGGCTCAGCAGTTAAGAATACTGGTTGCTCTTCCAGAGGACCTGGGTTCCATTTCCCAGCACCCATATAGCTGTTAACAAGCATCCGTAACTCCAGTTCTAGGGGATCTGATGCCATCTTCTGATCTCCATGGGCACTGCATGCACATGGTGCACATACATACATGCAGGTAATACACTCATACATATAAAAAAATATTTAAGTTAAAATAGGGCCAGTGAGATGGTTCAGCAGGCAAAGGCACTTGCTGCCAAGTCTCATGACCAGAGTTGTATCCTTGAGACCCACAAAGTGGAAGAAGAGAACCAACTCCAGCAAATCGTCCTCTGACTTCCACATGTGCCATGACAAGTGCACACCAACACACATATACACAAAAATTCAAAGTTGTCATAAAAAAACTTTTCAAATACCTAATAGCCATATAATCACAGTACTGTGTGACCCAGGAGAAGGGAAGTGGTTCTCAGCACAGAGGATGGAAAGTTTTGTAAAGGAAGAGATTTGACCCAATCCTCTCCCACTAACCAGCCCCTATGGAGATGGAAGCCATGGCCTTATCTAACACTGCATGAAAGTGCTTTACAACTGAGTCAAATCCTAGCCTGTGGCGGTGATTTCCAGATCAGGCATGGCCTGCCATGCTTCTAGTCCCAGCTATTTGAGCAGAGGCTAAGAGAATCACTTCTGGCCAGGCTGGCCAACACAGCAAGGGCTATTCTGGACCAGAAAACTTCAAGAGACCTGTGCAGTCTCCCTGCCCACCAGCCTTGATGGTCAGTGACCCCTGCCCAGCCCAGCAACTCATGTCAAGGGCCAGTATACGATCAGCCTGATAACAGGTCAGGATAAGAAAGAACGCAGACAAGTGACTGGCAGGTGAAGGGATAGGGCACGGACTCTGTTTATTGAGTGGTAGGCACAGGAGAGGTAGCTGGCTCCAGTGTGGAAGCAGAGGCGGCACATCATGCCAGGGCACTGTGGGCATCTGGCAGCCTAGGCTGTGTCCCCATCTTAGGGAGGTGGCACAAGCTCACTACGACAGGAGCAGCAAGGAGCTGGCCAGAGGACAGGGAGGCCAAAGTCCCCCGGGATCCTGGGCAAGAAGCGGCAGATGAACTTGACACAGGGGCCTTGGATGAAGGGAACTGGGGTCTGGGTGTTCTGGGGGAAGTGGAGGGGGATCACGTTTATGGGGTGGAATAGAGGCTGTGGTGGTGACCGCCAGGTCCTGGCACCTGGGAGAAGAGCAGAGGAGTGGTCCTTGTCTGGCTGGCCCCTCCCCAGCCCGGTTCACGCCCGATGGTGCCATACCAGCTGCCAGAGCCCAGGCTGCCCGACATGCTGCAGGCAGAGAAGCAGGGTCAATCCCAGGCAATGATCAGAGCCATTCATGAGGGGGAAGAAAGGGGCTTAGAAGAGACCCTCTGCTCCCGAACAGCCCCCGGGGCCAGAGAGAACTTCATCTTGGGGCAAGGGAGCAGGATTAGCACTGGAAACCCAGAGGGAACTTCACTCAGAACAGATGGGGAAACAAAGGCCTGGCTCTTGGTCTCCATTGCCTCTGCCAGGCAGGACCCCAAATGGAGCCTGGCTGGGCCCTGAGGCCCCTCAGACAGGGTCGAGGTTCCTACCTGGTACTCTCACTCCGGCTGTGCTCCCAGGAGCAGCCCTCGTCCTCACAGTGCCCAGCCCGGTCAAAGAAGTAGGAACGGGAACCAAAAACTTGCCCATTGAGGATTCGACTGGTGCTCTGGGGGAACGGGGGAGACAATGCTATGAACTGTTTCTCCTACACACACACACACACACACACACACACACACCCGCATAACTGCCCCAGGACTCCAACCCAGAATTCCCAGGGTCTAGCCCTCGCCACTGGCCCCAGAGACAGGTGGGTGTCCTACCAGGTCCTGTGGGGGCCGGTGCACTCGGAAGAAGCCCACCAGCAGGGTGGTGGGCAGCAGCTCCCACACAAACAGAATGAGGCCAAACACCAGGTAGCCTTTGTTCCCTAGGTCATTCACCAGGTCCGCCTGGGGGAAGGCAGAGGCTGGGGACAGTCTGATACCACGAAGAGCATGCTGGATACGGTCCTGGTCAATTGGAAGCCAGGAACCGCTACTAAGGAAGGGACAAACATGGCAAATGCCTACCTGGTCAGATACATTGTACCAGTCATAATCGAAGGCATCCAGCCAGCTCCGAGGGGCCAAAGCCAGAGCTGCCAGGTTGTAACAGGCCCGGCTGGCATAGAGCAGGACCATGGCGCCCCCCATGGCAGCCGCCTGGCATACACTGGTTCCCTGGCAGAGATGACAACAGAGGACCTTCAGGAAGAGAGGGCTCCCATCTTCCTCTACACCCCAAAGACCTCTGTCCAAAGAACCCCAAGAATACCACATCAGGGTTGGTGGCCCTACCTTGGCCTCTAGGTAGATGCTAGTAGAGGGGGCTCGGCGGGCCACAAGGCAGAGGCAGGCAGCAAGCGAGAGGGCACAGATGACGAAGAGGGAGTCGCTCACCAGGACACGCACCAGCAGTAGGGCCCAGGGCTGTGCCCGACGCCGGCGGGACAGCACTGCACACAGTACATTGACCAGCAAAAAGAGCAGCGAAGCACCCACGAAGGCCCCTCGGACGGCCAGCCTGCAGCCCACAGCAGAGTCAGCCCTGGACCATGGATCACCCTTGGCACTCACTGACCACCCTATCTCCCCAGGAGACCCCAGTGTCAGTCAGAACTCAGATGGTCCAATCCAAACCCTGCTTCTCCAGCTTTGCAGATGAGGAAACTGAGGCCCAAAGAGGTAAGAAGGTGATTAGAGGCCATGGCATCTTAAAGGGAATACCAGTTAGGTATTAGTTAGCTGGCCTCCTGCCAGCTGTGTGACCTTGAACAGGTTGCTTTATCTTACTGGATCTCAGTTTATTGCTCAAATGAGGATTAATAGCCTCCATGCCGGACGTGGTAGCACACGCCTTTAATCCCAGCACTCGGGAGGCAGAGGCAGGCAGATCTTTGAGAGACCAAGCAGCCTGGTCTACATAGTGAGTTCCAGGACAGCTGGAGCTACAAGGAGACCCTGTCTCAAAAAAAGACAAAAAAAAACCCCAAAAACAGAATAGCCTCCTGGACGAGGTATACAGGATGCTTGGGAAATATCTTTATGAACTGAAAAACACCATGCAAAGGAATGGGGAAGCACAGCCAAGGTCACTCAGAAGTACAGCAGGGCTTTGCAAATCCCATTGAGGCCTTAAGTTTTCTCCACTGTGGGTGACACTGGTGCTCTCTGAACCAGGTGCTTTAGTTTCTCCAAACTATGTCAAACAGTCCCTGGGTTGTTTGTGTCTCAGCTCTGCAAGGTTTGTTTCTCCCTGCCACTGACCCACCAGACTCCCAGGTACTTACAAGCCTCGGCTCATCTCTGGCCTACGCTTTGCCTTGGCCTTGAACACCACCTGGGAGCAGAGATACCCATCATTCCTTTGGGCCCTTGGGCTTTCCCCCCACCTTCCACCCCACTTATTTCCCGTGGTTACCTGGGCAAAGTAGAGGTTCATAAGCGTCAGTGTGAAGAATTGCAAGCAGACAGGGCAGCAGTAGAGAAGCCAAAAGGGCAAGGGCCCCAGGCGATTGGCCCTGGGGGTATCTCGGAAGTAGAAAGAGAAGAGAGTGGTACGTAAGGCCGCCCAGAGCAGACAGAGTGCCAGGAACACCGTCTGATAGCTGAGGCGCTTGTGCCCATACAGAAGTACCAGCCAGAGCTGGGCGTAGACAGAGAAGAAGAGTAGGGCATATAGGGCAGTGTACGCAGCAGTCAGCCCTAGGGTCACGGTAGGCGGCAGTGCAGGCACCAGCCCGGCAGCAGGCACCAGGCCAGACAGGTTACTCTCCATGTCAGGGAAGAAGGCCTGAATCCCGGAGAGAGATGGAGGGCTGGCCAGACGCCAGGAAAATAAATACGGAGGAATGGGAACTGCAGGATGCGGTGAGAGCTGGGGACTCTGGAGGAAGAAAGTTGTGGTTGTTAGACCCTTCCTCTACAGAGTCGCTCCCTCGTGGGGGGTGCGGGCAGTCTGGGCCCTGGACCCCTCACTCTGGACTGTGGAAGGGCAGTTCTTTCCTACCCAGGGCAGACGGAGTAGGGGGTTGAAGATATCTCTCCCTGGGCCAGAATCAGAACCACAAGGATGGGAGGATGCAGGGGCTCAGGAAGTCGCTGGCCTTAGACGCTCGTGTCCGGCTGGCAGGAGGGGGAGAGCCGGCCGATGCCCGTCAGTTCTGGGCAGCGGCCGCTGCGGGGGCGCCCAACGCCCCGCTCTCCCCCTCCCCAAGCTTGACGGCTCTTTCCCCTCCAATAATCCGGATTAGGGCCTCGTCCTCTGTCCTGGAGATTCCAGACGTTGTCCCCGCCCCCACCGCGTCCACCCTCAGCCGCGGTGGGCCAGAGGAAGACGATGCAGGGTCCTCAGGGGAAGCGGGATCCGGTCGCCGGGACGCGGGGCTCCAGCTCCCCTGCTCCCGCTGCTCCGCCCCCCTCCTGCGCCTGCGCGGGCGTCGCTTCGCTACGCAAACAGCGCAAGGGTCGGCGGGGACTCCGCGGCCGCGCACCGCACCCGGCGTGGAGCGCTTCGAGAATGGGCGCGAGGTGCGTAGCAGGCGGGCGCCCGGTGTTACGGATGGTGGCGGGCGACCGCGAGGTTGAGGCTGGGCCGCACGGAGCAGCACCGAGTCATCCGTGCCCTGGGCCGCCGCCTCGTGATGTTTGGGGCACCACCAGTTTTCACGCTTAGATCCTCATCCCCTAATCGGGATCGGCGTGCCCGACGGGAGAGCGGCAACGAATTCCCCTCACTGGGTCGCGGAGGGAAACTTCCGCCCACAACCAAGATGGCGTCCGGGCCCCGCCCCCTGGCCTCGGTTAGATGGCCGTGTGCTCCGGCCTGCGGCTGCTCGCGCTCACCTGGCCGGCTGCAGCGTCCCCGTGAGCCCCACGGCTCGCCCTCCCGGGGGCTCCGGCCCCGTCTCCCGCACGCGGGAAGTCTTCCTGCCCGGGAGGAGCCCCCGAGATGGCGCAGGGAGGTGTCCCTGGAGTGGGCAGCGCGAGGCCTCCACGCCCGGGAGGAGGAAGAAGGAGCGGGCTTCCCCGACCCAATCACGCTGGCCTGGCGGAGCAATAACCATCGCAACGACCATTGCACCCGACGGCCGAGCTTCAATGAACGGCTCTACAAAGTGCTTTCGCCCACCGTCATCACCGCGCTGTTTACAAAGTTTCCACCTGCTCCCCAGGGAGGTGTCAGTAGCCCCGCTTTACAGGGGAACAAGGGCCCAGAAGAGGCTGGAGGACTTGTCAGCAGAAGTGGGCCTTCAGGTTCCAAATGGGAACCCCAAAGAGGCCCTCGCTAGCTCCTGCACACGCCCGAGGCGTGAGGAAGTCTGAGTCCAGCATCCGGAGCCTGGGGAGCGACGCGGGAGGAAGGCGGTGGCGACCAGCAGGTCGACGGCGGGGGTGGGACCTGGCCTGGGGTGGCCCCGCCTCCGGGCCGACCCGGGATTCATTTCGAGAACTGATTGGGTCCAATAGGTGACAGTTCCCGTTGTCCAGGAAACTAGGGCTGGGCGCCCTTAGTACTGGAGGGAGGCAGCGGGCCCGGGTCAGGGGCCTCGAGATCGGGCTTGGGGTGAGACCTGTGAGCCGTCACCGCGGACGGGCGGGATGGGCCGGGGCCTAGACTGAGCTCTGAAGAGATGTTTAGGTCCCCAGGGGACCCTGTGTTCTCTGCCAGGCCAGAAGCAACAGATAGATGGGGGTCTGGGAGCATTGAGAGTACTGGTAGAGGGGGGGTGCTCCAGTGGTAGAGGGAGCCAGGGGCACCTGTCCCCTGCCTCTCATCAACATTCTGTCCAGCTGCACTCCGACTACTTACTATCTTGTCTCCACAGCCCAGAGCATGTTCCAGATCCCAGAGTTTGAGCCGAGTGAGCAGGAAGACTGCAGCTCTGCAGAAAGGAGCCTGGGGCCTGTCCTGGCTGGGGACCAGTCAGGTCTCTGCCCGGCCCCAGGTCTCCTAGGGGACACCAGTCACCAGCAGAGGGGTGCGACCAACAGCAGCCATCATGGAGGTAGGATCACCACCACTATCACCGCCTACTTGCCTGTCCCCTGTCCCCATTCAGTTGGGCCCTGCATCCTTGCAGCCATACTCCCTGAAGGCTCTGGAGAAATCTCCACTCTCTCTGACCCTCAAGTTACTCTTTTAGAAATCAATCACTGCCACTGCATTATAGGACCATTGGGTTAATTCACAGGAATGTATGGCAGGTTTTTGATGAGCAAGCTGGTGTATAGTGAATCTCAAAACAGACCCTGTTATTATAGACCTGGGACAGATACCAGGGGGAGGCTGGCAGTGATCACAAAAGGAGAAGTGACTTGCCTAAGGTCACACTGACTTGCTCCTGCCTTCCTAAGAGGTGGGGCTGGAAGACTCCTCACAGTAAATTCTTTCTCACCTCATGACTCCCTTACAGGAGGACTATCCTAGCACATATGAGGCAGGCAGGTGACCCCAAGTGGCAAACAGCTCTCTTATACAGCAGACCAGAGTGGTGGTAGCTGAGGCTAGTCTTGAACTCCTCATACCCCTGCCTTTACCTTCCAGGTGCTGGAATCCATGTGTGCACCACCCTGCCTGGCATCACACACTTCTTTCATAAAATTTTTATGTGTATGAGTGTTTTGCATGTATAAAAGTGTGCCTGTGTATGCAATGCCTTCAGAGGTCAAAGAGGGCATCAGATCCCCTGGAACTGGAGTTATGGATGGGTGTTAGTGCCCATGTGGATCCTGGGTCCTCTGCAAGAGCAGACAGTGCTCTTAACTGCTGAGCCATCTCTCCAGCCCCCATTACACACTTATTTTAACCTCCAGTTTGGGGATTGTTTTAACCTCCAGTTTTGGGTTTGTTGTTGTTGTTGGTTTTTGTTTTTTGTGGGTTTTTTTTTGGTCTTTTTGAGACAGGGTCTTCCTATAGTCGGTCTTCCTATAGTCCTAGCTGGCCTGGAACTCACTATGTAGAGCAGGCTGACCTTGAACTCACAGAGATCTGCCTGCGTCTGCCTCTCAAGTGCAGGGATTAAAGGTGTCCAGATTTCATGCCTGCTGTTTTCCCTCCATATTCCTACCTGTTCTCTACCCCTATTTGGCTGTCTGTCCTCATCCCTGAGGCTCACTGTGTCCTAGAGGACATGGGACCAGCCACAAACAGAGGATCTGTGAACAAACTACACAATGCTCAGAAGATGGTGCTGGGGGTCAGGAGATGAAAGAGGGCAAAAGAACTCCAGTCCCAGAGCTGTGGAGTAACAGATGAGTGACTGTCAGGACTGGGCCTCTAGAAGGAACAGCACTACGGGTAAAGCTAAGGCCTGAGGATTGAGCCACTCTGATGCCTGTGTTCTTAGCAAAGGGAAGAGCAAGTGGGAGGGAGAGGTAGAGAAGGGTAGTTGGAACCCAGTCCAGTCTGTCTTGTCTATATAAGTCTGAGACAGGGTCTCACTATGTAGTCCTGGCCTGGAACTTACACTGGCCTCATGCTGGCCTTGAATTACAGAGATCTGCCTGCCTCCACCTCCCAAGTGCTCAGATTTAAGGCTTATGTCACCATTGGCTGTCTACACAGGTCTTTGAAGGTTATTGTAAGGAACACTTTGAGTGAGACCCTGGGAAGCTTTTGTTTTCCTTTCTTACAAGTGTTGGGGATGGAACCCAGGGCCTTTCCACATGAAGGGCAAATGCTCTTCCACTGAACCACATCCCCAACCCTAGAGCTATACTGAAGGATGGTGCAGTTTGTTAGCAGCCTGGCTGTAGGATGGGGACGTGTCAAGGAGTTCACCCAGCAATTTGGCCTGAGTTCCTACAAGGGTAGAGTCACTCTTGGCAGAAGTCAAACAGGGAGGGGTGAAAGAAGACAGAGCTCAGGTGGGAACTTCTAGACACCTAGGTAGAATTCCCAGAGGCTGCTGTTGGCCAGAGGGGCAGGCAGTTGACCAGAGCAGTGTTTGTGACAACCAGCTAGGAATGGGTACTAGGCAAGTGTGTGCAAGAAGGGAATGGTGGGTGTGAGGTGAGGTGGCCCAGCCTTGAAGAGGGGAGCTGCTGTGGGTAGTACAGCATCATTGGGATTGGGGTACCATACTGGGGGGGGGTGATCAAACAGGTAAGAGGTGGCAGTTAACAAGCAAGAGGCTGGGATGACAGGGTCTAGGTTATGTCCATGGGGTGAGAGGCTAGGAGGAGGAGTGGGCCAGAGGTCAGGAGGACCCCTCAAGTCCCATGAGCTTCTAGAGAGTTAGGGATGGATGGCAGAGAACCAGGGTAATATGTGCCCAAGCCAGGGGTGAACCTGGGGCCCGGGGGTAGGGTGGTGACAGGCTCTGAAAACAGATTTAGGGAGGCAGGTCAGAATGGCCTGCTGAGCATGGAGCAGTGTGAGGCACCCCACAGCTCAGCTCCAGCTTGTAAAGGAAGGCTGCCAGGAGGAAACAGCCATGGAAGGGTGGTTGGACATGTTTCTCTTCTCTTTCCTTCCCCTCCCTCCCATTCTAGGCAGGGGCTGGACCATGAGATATACCCTGAGCCAATGTCCAGGGATTTCATAAACATTTGATTTAGTTTTCAGTTATCTCTAAAGCAAGACTGAGCTGTTCATAGTATAATATGCCTGTAACCCCTGCACCAAGGGGGCATGGTGACTTTGAGGTCAGCCTGGGCTACACAGACCCTATCCCAACAAAACAGCACAACAGGAATGACTTCCCATAAGAAATCTGCAAGCATCAGACCTGCCAGAGCTGAGAGCCGGGGAGCCTCTGTCATGTGCAGAGTCGGTTCACCTTAGTCCCATCTCTCCTGTCCACCCTCACCAGACCCCACTGAGCCGGAAGCATCCCTAAGATAGGGACTGGAGCCCAGTGCCTGTGACAGACATGCACTGTGGAAAGGGCAGGAAGGACGTGAAATGGGAGAAGAAGCCAGTGTTAGCCTCTAGGCCAGACTATAGCATCTGAGGAGGGCTCTTAATTTAAGAGCAGACTGGCAGGTTAACTGGCTCTGCCTTAGTCTCACAATCTGTAAAATGGGAATAGAACTGGTCCTGTCTCCCAGAGCTGCAGTAAGACCCCTGAGTTCATGGGAAAACTTCTTAGGGGCCACAGTTTTCACTGTTACTGGGAGTTGGCTCAGACTATGCAGACCTGGGGTTCACAATTGGAGCCAAGGGCTTCCATTCATGCAGTGTGCCTTGAACACCCAGTACTCACAGATGGCAAACATGAGGTATAGGTTAGAATCAAGATAGACTCAAGGCATTAATTCAATATAGGTAGACAACAGGGATCCATTGAAGATTTAGAGCAGTGAGTAGACACATTTGGGTCTTAGGGCAGGTTGGGAAACCACAGACATGGGCTAAATCCCTGTGGTTTTGTATTACCCCTGGGCAAGGAATTCTTTTTTTTTTAATTATTTATTATTTTTATTTTATGTATATGAGTGTATTGCCTGCGTGTATGTGAGTGCACCTGTGTCGTGCAATGCCGAGGTCAGAAGAGGGCTTCAGATTCCCCTGGAACTGGAGTTAAGGATGGTTCGTAGCTACCATGTGGGTGCTGGAAATAGAACCCGGGTCCTCTGCAAGAGCACTCAGTGTTCTTAACCACTGAGCCATCTCTCCAGCCCCCAGGAATGCTTTTTTAAGAATATTTGTTTTGCTAGGTGTGGTGGTACATGCCTTTAATCCCAGCGCTCTGGAAGCAGAGGCAGGCAGATCCTCTGTGAGTTCGAGGCCAGCATGGTCTAGAGTGAGTTCCAGGCAGCTGGAGCTACAGGGAGACCCTGTCTCAAAAAATTGGTTTTTAAAA
>NW_008342925.1:884755-891971 GCF_000622305.1 Nannospalax galili
TTTTTTGGTCTTTTTGAGACAGGGTCTCCCTGTAGCCCCAGCTGGCCTGGAACTTACTATGTTGATCAGGTTGGCCTTGCATTTACAGAGAACCACCTGTGTCTCTGCCTTCCAAGTGCTGGAATTAAAGGTGTGCACTACCACACCCAGTTTATTTTTATTTTTCATGTGTATGAGTGTTTTGCCTGCATGTATGTGCACCCATGTAGTACAGTGCCCACAGGGGTCATATGAGGGCATTGGATCCCCTGGAACTGGAGTTATAGATAGTTGTTAGCTGCCATGTGGGTACTGGGAACCAAACCTGGGTCCTCTGCAAGAGCAGCCAGTGCTCTTAACCAATATATTTCTTTAAAATGTATTTTTATGGAGCCAGGCATGGTGATGCAGAGGCAGGCGGATCTCTGTGAGTTCAAGCCCAGCCTGGTCTACATAGTGAGTTTCAGGCCAGCAGGGGCTACAGGGAGACCCTATCTCAAAAAGACCAAAACAAAATCATTTTCATGTATATGAGTGTTTTACCTACATGTAAGTGCACCATGTGTGTGCAATGCCTGGAGGTCAGAAGAGGGTGTCAGATCTCCTGGAACTGGAGTTATGGACAGTTGTTAGCCACCATGTGGGTGCTGAGAATTGAACCCAGGTCCTCTGCAAGAGTAGTCAGTGCTCTTAACTACTGAACCATCTCTCCAGCCCATTTTTATAATACTTTTTATTTCACTATTTATTATTACTACCTTGTGTATGTAGGAGTGGATGTCAGAGGTCAACTTTTGGCTTCCCACAGATGTTTAATGGAGTGTGCAGGGATGCTTGCTTACTCAGCGAACAAGGCCACACTTAGCCACACCCACTTACCCAGAAGCCATTGAGTAAGGAGCTTGAAACAGCTGTGCTGCAACTAGTCCCTTCCCTCTCCTCTTCTCCAGGTCTCTCTGGGAGGATGACACGTGGTCAGGCCTGGGCATCTACCCAGAGAGGAGCCACTGGCTCCTTTCCCCCAAATGGTTCAGGCAGGTCTGGGCCACACCCCACCCACCCTCTTTGTGGGGGGAGTTCAAAGACTCTCCAGGTTCTTTCCAGTAAATGCAAAGCTATTTTAAAACTTCAGCTGAGAAGCTGAGGATGTAGCTGGTGGAGTGCCTGCCCAGCATGCACACAGCCCCAGCACTACACTTGGAAGGTGTGCACTTGGGAGGTAGACACAGGAGGATCAGAGGTTCAAGGCCCTATTTCTTAGATAAAAATTCAGCAGGGTGTGGCACATAAACAGGGGAGGCAGAGGCAGGTGGATCTCTGGGCTACTTAGACCATCTCAAAAAAACAGCTGACACAAATGGGTGCCACCTTGATGCTGGTGTGGCTTGACATTATTGAGTACCTTTGGTGGTAATCCTCCACATCATCACATAGGCTCTTGGATTAGCTGATACTACCTGGGGCATGGGGAATACAGTGTCCCTAAAGTGGTCTCTGGTACTGTTGAAAGCCTGACATGAGGTGACTGGTTGTGTTTAGACCACCTGCCATTTACTGTGTGGCCTTGGGTAACTTATTCTCTCTGGGCCTTAGTTTCCTGCTCTGTAAAATGAGGAACTTCCCTGCTATTGTATTGAGGACTAGATGAGTTAATCTGTGGGAAGTTTCCAGCCTGACCTGGCCAATGTCCTGGTAGGTTGGTTGGCTGGTTTGTGTGGTGCTGTCGATGGAACCCAGGGCCTTGTATGTGCTAGCCATGCCCCGTCTTCTGCTTGGCTGTGGGGGTGGGGTGTTTGTGCACAGGTGCACTTGCCCATGAGGATGCTGTTGTGGCGGCCAGAGGTCAATGTCGCATACCTTTCTCTGCCACTGTTCATCTTATCTTTTGGGGCAGAGTTTCTCAGTGAACCTGGGGCTTGCCATTTAGGCTAGGCTGGCTCTGACTAACCAGTGAGCCCCCAAGATCTGCCTGTCTACCACCCTCAGCACTGGGGTTATAGACAAAGAGCACCCTGATTTGTTTTGCATGTGTATGTTACAGATGCATAGTGGGGAGGGGGGCAGAGCATGTGCACAGCACTCATGTGGAGGTCAGAGGACAACTTTGTGGAGTTGGTCCTCTGGATTCCAGGGATTAAACTCAGGTTGCCAGGCTTTGTACTGCAAGTGCCTTTACCAGCTGAGCTAGCTCATCCACCCTGTTTGCTTCTTGATGAGGGAAGAGGGGCTGTGGGCTCAGACTTCCCACTGCGGGCACTGCACAGGAGTGTGTGGTTCTATGGCTCAGATCACTTGAGAACTGACATTTCCTGGGTATTCAGTGGCAGTCAGGGCAAACTACCAAGTGACTCAGGCATGTTCCTCAGTGCCTCAATTTCTTCTCTTTAAGATAGGAAGAACTCTCATCTGCCCCACAGGAGTCAAGAGGCCACTGGATGCTCAAGAGACAAGGTGGCCCTGGGAGATAAGTTGTCTTCATACTACAGAGATACTGAGTCCCTCCTCCCCCAAAGGATCATTGGGGAATGGGCCCAAGGCCATAGAGCTGGAACCCACCTAGCTGCTGACCCATCCCACTGTCCAAGCCCTAGGGACTTGGAAAGTGCTCTGCAGACAGAGGCCTTTCCGCTGGATCCGTCTTCCCTCTGGCTCTCTGTCCTGTCTGCAGCTGGGATCTTGCAGCTAAGCCATAGGCCTCTGCCAAAAGGCCCTTGAGGGAAGTGAGGCAAACTGTTACCAACACCCAAACCCTGGGGAGCTCTTACCTCCTTCCAAGCATTACCTGCAGACACCTGAGCCTGGGCAGCAGGCTGTGCCTACCTCTGGACTCTGCCCCTGGGAGTAGTTCTGGGTTTTTGCTGCTCTGTGCAGAGGGGTGCAGGTGGCAGGAGTCAGATAGCACACAGTACCCAGAGCAGAGAAGCAGCACACAGGGCACGCCTACACTCTGATGTGACCTTCACACAGGTGCATTAGTATGTAGACTAGGGGACTGAGGACTGTCCCATCCCTCAACCCCGCCCCCCCTTGTGAGAGGGAGGAAACTGTCTTGGGGAGTCAAAGGGTAGGCCTCTGGGTTCCTCACAACTGTGTGACCCTGAGTAAGCTGGCTTTTCTGAGCACCTGTGCTGCTCTCACTCCCTCCTTTTCTTTTGTAAAGACAAGACTACATGAGACCAGGCTGGCCTTGAACTCCTCATCCTCCCCTTTCCACCTCCCCAGTGCTGGAATTACAGGTAGGAGCTGCCATGCCTGGCTTGAGCCTCTGTGTTGTATATAAAATGAAGGCATGGGAGGCCTCACTTCCCAGGTGGTTAGGACAGCTTAGCACATAAATGCTCAAAAAGTGCTACCTCAAGTCAAGAGAAACTAGGTGTAGTGGCCCACTCCTCTAATCCCAGCATGCGGGAGAGCTGGGCAGGTGGACTGCTGTGACCCATCACACAAAACCAGAAATAAGTAATAAATAAATAAATAAAAATAAAGTCAACAGACAGTTCTGGACATCGTCTCCAAAGCAGATGCAAAAGGTGCTGCAGACAGTGGCCACCTGCAGAGCTGGAAGCCCACTGTTGCTCAGGGCAGCACACTACCTAGAGTGGCTGCGAAGCCCTGTGTAGGTCTTACATTAATAACTACAGGTAGCTCACGTCTGTTTTGTGGCGGGCACAGTGGAAAATCATGTAAGCTAAAGAAGTCCACTCGACAAGGATCTGTGGAAGTAACTCGATTCCTCACCAAAGCCCTCTGAGCCCCTTCCATCCACAGAGGAGGGACTGGACTGTGGGAGGGCGACAGTCACACCTCCCCATCCCGACCCTCTCCGCAGGCGCTGGGGCTGAGACCCGGAGTCGTCACAGTTCGTACCCCGCGGGGACGGACGAGGATGAAAGGATCGAGGAGGAACTCAGCCCCTTCCGGGGCCGCTCGCGCTCGGCTCCCCCCAACCTCTGGGCCGCACAGCGCTACGGCCGCGAGCTCCGGAGGATGAGTGACGAGTTCCAGGGCTCCTTCAAGGTGAGCGCCCGGGACCGGTAGAAATGCCGGTCACCTACCCATCCCTTCCGAGGTCCAGGGCGTGTCGGGATGTGTAGTCTCGGATCATGGCTCTCCGGCTCTAGCCGTCTGTGTTCCCAGGCATGCCGGGACGTGTAGTCCTAGGCCCCCACGACGCCCCCTAGCCCTTCGGTCCTCGGGTGTGCTGGGACTTAGAGTCCAAGGATTTTTTTTTTTTTTCCTTTGTCCGAAACTGCCCAGCCTGCCCGCCCGCCCTGTCCCAGGGCATGCCGGAACTTGTAGTCCCAGGACCTTGCCGACCCCAGATGCTCAGGGCGTGTCCCTGGGTTCCCCGGGCCTTAGAACACGGGCTTTCTGGTGTCTGAGTTCTTGGGCTCCGATATCGGAGCCCCTCGATGATTCTTGAAATCAGCCCCATCCTCTAGATACCAGGTCCGGGGCCTGGCGTACCCCCGGCCCGACAGGAAGTTCCTGGGCCTGCGCATCTTCGCGCCCGCCCCTCTCCCTGACTGCTCCGCACAGGGCAGGTTGGCGGCGCGGTCTTTACATTAGAGCCGGCTGGTGACTCGGGCAGGGTGAGCTCTCCTAACCCTCTCCCCTTCTATCCTGAAGGGCCTTCCTCGCCCAAAGAGCGCGGGCACGGCGACACAGATGCGGCAAAGCTCCAGCTGGACGCGAATCTTCCAGTCCTGGTGGGATCGAAACTTGGGGAAAGGAGGCTCCGCCCCCTCTTAATGACCCTCGGTCCCACGTTCCCGGAACTCATCCCCCAGCTCCCGTCGCCTGCCATATTCGATGTGGGCGGAAGTCTTGTGCAGAAAGAGGATCATATCCATTTAGCCGGGAGATCAGACCTACAGCCTGACTGCTTTCTGGTGCATGCCATAGCCACGGAGGAGTGGCTCTCGTCGGAAGTTTTAAAGTTTTCCCAGCCACAGTTACCGGAAGTGGCCCTATGTCCCCTCCTTCCCTCCAGTACTGGGCCACCCCCAGGCGCCTGCGCCCTGTTGCCAGCCCTGCTTAACCGTAACTTGCCCAGAGCCGAGCGGTGGGCCAGGGGTCGCGACGAACGTGCTTTATAATAAAGCCCAGGCCTGTGCCGCCTCCCGTGCTCTATCCTTTTGGGGTTCCCATTTTACACCCAAGGGAAACGGACTTTGGGGATGACGTACAAAAACCAAGACTGCTTGGTCGAGATGGCCAGTAGTGCCGGCTGCTGGTCGTGGAGGGGGCAGGGTGCAACTGGACCCCAGAGACCTACAGGCCCTTATCTCTAATATGGTAATTGGGAGCCGCGGTCCGGCCGACTGCTGGAATTCCGCGCTCTGCAAACCGTGCCGCGGCTCCCCAGGGGGGGTCACTTGCTCCTATTTGGGTCAGTCCTTGTGAGCAGCTACTGTGTGGCCGGCCTGGGGCCAGCGCTGCTCAGGGACCTGGCAGGGCACGCGGGGTGGAGCGGTGCGATCACTGGGGAACCTGGAGCAGGGCTCAAAGTTCAGTTCCAAGATTTATTGGAGCCCCCTATAGCCCAAGCCAGTGCTTTGTACAGATGGATTGCGCCATAGCTCAGCTAGAAGCTTCCTGGAACCTGGGAGGGAGCGGCTCCCTATAGTAGTAAGAGCTCAGGAAGTTCAGTTAAGAGCTGTAACTTGAAGGTGAGGCACGGACTTGGGACGGTCACTCTCAGCGGTGGAAACTATGGGGACCGAGAGGACACACCTGGATGTTGGGAGTTTCTCTTGTTTTGAAGACTCTCCAACGGAGCGTTTGGGAGGTGGGCCAGTCAAGAATATGGCAATCTACTGCTCAGGGGACTCAGAATACAGGAGAGTTGCAGATCTGGAAACAGGACGAGGTCTGACAGCAGGATGAAGGCTTGGGCATTGGTACCGAATCTGAGGAAGGGCTCAGGGCAGAGGTCTCAGAGCTGGGAAGCCCAACCCTGGCCACCCTGTTTCCCTGGCCTCCCCACCCCTCTGTTTGCCTGAGGCTCCAGCAAAAACAAAGCAAAGAAAACACTTCATTGGCAGGAGATAAGCCTAGATAAGAGGCTGCCTTCCTCTGGAGGGAGCAGCCAGTCCCCAACTGCCAGGAAGCTGGGAGAGGCCTTGAAGAGATGCCAGCCTGCCCCTATTGCAGTGCCTGGCCTGCTCTGTCCAGCCTGGTCTCTGGTGCTTCTGGAGTCCCTTGTATGGAGCAGGTTCTTCAGGGCGACGAAGACAGGTCTACACAGAGGCCATCCTGCCTCCAGGCAGGTCTGCTCTTAGCTGTGGCCTGGCACTCCTGGCTTCCACTCCACTCCATGCCTATTTCGTTATCTGTAAAACAGGCCAAACATCTCCCTCACAGGAGTGAGGGGGCTTCAGGGCATCCCAGACCCCGCAACAGCCATTGGACTGCCAGCTTCCCTTCTAGGGTCATGGACCCTACCCTCAGCTCCAACCCTGTATGAGGCCCTCAGCAACTATGGCGGAAGATGTTGGGTGCTTGGGTCATATCAGGCAACAGGAAGGGGGGCAGGGAAGGCTTCCTGAAGCAGGGTCTGAGCCTGGGCACAGAGGGATAGAGAGAGGCTCAGGGAGAGGAGACTAATGGGAAGAGGGAAGCCAGGGGCCCAGGGCAGAGACAGAAAGGCCTAGGGGAAGCCAGAGCCTGCTTTGGCAGTGAGGAAGGTCACCACAGGCCTTGGGCAAGGCAGCCAAGTTCACACCTTTGCTAGGGGGTCTGACCACAATGCCACAGCCCATTTAATAGATGGGGAAACTGAGGAAATGGCAGCACTAGATCTAAGGCCTAGAGTGTTCTTACTCAAACCACACCACACACAGGGTCCCTAAAATCCACTTTTATTCATGTAAAAAAAAAAAAAAATCCCCAAAGAATACAGGGTGTGGCCCCTGCCCAAAGCTCCAGCTCTCCACCTAGTGCTCTTGGGGGAGTGGGGGGACTTTGGCTCAGGTAGGTGCCATGGGGGGTGCAATCCCCAGCCCCTTCCCTAGGCCTGAGGTTAGAAGAGGAAGCTGGCGACTGCTGGAAACCCAGGAAAATGAAGGGAGTTAGTGTGAGGCATTTGCCCCAGCTTTAAAAAAATAAAATTTCTAAAGATAAAAGGTTAAAAAAAACCCAAAGAAGGCCGGGCGTGGTGGTGCACGCCTTTAATCCCAGCACTCAGGAAGCAGAGGCAGGCGGATCTCTGTGAGTTCAAGGCCAGCCTGTTCTA
>NW_008342925.1:892057-907872 GCF_000622305.1 Nannospalax galili
AGTTCCAGGACAGCTGGGGCTACAGGGAGACCCTGTCTCAAAAAGACAAAAAAAAAACCCAAAGCATTAGTGTCTTCTACCCGCTGCCCAGTGCCCACCCTGGCCCCGTGGCCACCTCTTGCTCAGCCAGTTCAGAGTTGGGTGTTCTCCTCCTGGCTCTCCAAGTCGGCGCCAGACAGATGCCCACTACTCCGGGGCGCGTGACCATTGCTGGCACAGGCCACCAGGGACCCATCCTGTAGCCCCTCCGTCGTCTCGCCCAGCAGGCACCGTCGGATCTCCTGGGGTAGCCTCACCCGCTGTTCCTGACACTCCTGGGTCAGCTGGGCCAGCAGCTGCAGAAAAGGACGGTGTCCCATAGGGGCCATGCTGGCCGGCTCCCGTCCCTTCTGCCCATCCACCTCCACAGCCTCACCTTGGGCTCCTCTTCCATCAGCTGCTGAAGGACCTGCTGCTGCCCTGCCACCAGGCGGTCATGTCGTTGCTTCTGGGCCTCCTCCAGCTGTGAGAAAGGACAAGAATTCAACCAAGGAAGAGCCAGGGCCCTGGGGCACAGAAATTGGGGTAGAGTAGCTGGGGGGCGAGGGGGGAGTAAAGACACAAAGGTGTTGGATATGATGCAGGCACTGGGGACTGCTGGCATGGTACGGGGGCGGGGGAAGGATTAGGAGCCCTTGGAGATCCATGCGGCACTAAGCCAGGCATGAAGGAGCTGGGTTTGTGGAGTGAAGGCATAGAGAGGGGCTCACCCGTCTGATGGAGTTGACTGACTCGGTGATGTGCCGTCGATTAATTTCTGTCAGTTCCCTGCAGAAGCAAAGGATGGCTCAGGGCCTGGACGCCCTGCCCTGCCTCCCCCAGCATCCAGTGGCTCTGGGCCCCAACATGCTTACGCCTCCTTCTTATGTTTCTCCCTAGTCTTGGCCTCTGAGATACTGTTGTGGCGTTTCCTATCCAGAATCTTCTGCAGCTCCTTCTTCTCCCTAGAGGGGTCAGAGGCAGGACTATAGAGTCCTGTCCTGGCACCAGATCCCCACCCCATCCACATGAGCTCCTCTATCTTTACCTTTCATTCATTTCCTTCAGCCTCTTGAATTGTGTGGCATGAGCATCCAGAACAACCTCCCTGAGCCGCTGCTGAGCCTGAGGACACAGACAGCCAGCAGGTAACACAGGGCAATGACAGGTCTACCCAGGAGGTCAGCTCTTCCTGCATGCCTAGCTCACCTGTCTCAGGTATTCCAGCCTCCGCTCAGTCTCTGCATCTGCTTGAGCTTCCCTCAGCTCCAAGAGGCTCTGCACCTGCCGTTTCTGGAGCTCTCGATACTGTCTGGCCTCCTCCTCTTCCTCTTTCATGTTCTCCACATCAGCAGCCCTGCCCCTATGGGGAGAACCTTCTTAGTTGCCAGTCCCTGGCATGAGAGGACAGTTAGGGCAGGGCACATGCGAGCAGGCTATGGCAGGCACCAGCCAGGTGAGGGCTATGCAAACTAGGAGGCCCGGCAGGGGCCTGCAGCTGCACCGTTAGCTCCACACAGAAGATGGGTGCCTGCTTCTGGGCAGGGAGACTTCAGAAGCGGGGTTACTCCCAAGGGAGGAGGACACAGAGTAGAAGTTGCCTCTATTTTCCTTGCCCCCTGCCATCTGAGCATGCCCACCCAGCATGGAGACCTGCATCTACACGGGCCCTCCAACATCACTGTCAGCACACACTCATAGCCCCAGGCTGTGGGGCACTTATGGGGCAAAGGGTGAGGGCCAGCACCTGCTCTCAGCCCTGGCCTGGGCCAGGCCATCCAGTAGACGGCGAGTGAGGGCCACAGCCTTCCGCTGATGTTTCTTATGCAGTTCCCGAAGGTCTCGCTCCTGACGGCTCCGGAGCTTTACCAGAGCTTTGTGGCTTCGGAGTTCCTCCAGGGGGGTAGGAATCACCTCTGAAAGATGGAGCAAAGGAAGGAGGGGGGAGTGGAGCAGGTGAGATGGCTGGGCTGGGTGGGGAAGAGGCTCTCGAGGTGGCCCCACCCCAGATCAGAGACCATCCTCCTACCTGAAAGGATGCTGGCGATCAGGTCGTCTCGTTGCCCTGGAAAGCAGAGGCAGTGGTGAAAAGCTGGGCGTTGGTGAATGGAGAGCTCCCCTCAGCCCACCCCCAGCACAGGCTGCTCCTTACCTGGGCTGCTGAGGGAGGTGCTGGTGGGGGAGGTGGCAGGGCCTGGGGGCCGCCGAGGGGAGGCATCCAGTGAGTTCGGAGTGGGGTTAGGGGGCGGCTGTGACCCCAGCTGCTGAGACTGGGTCTCCTGACATGTCTCTGTACTGGCCTGAGCCTGCAGCGGAGAAAATTCTCTAGAAATGCTCCATCTCTCTGGGTGCTCCACGCCCCTGCCAGCTCCCTCAGCTTGCTGGGCTATCTGAACACCTGCACAATGAAGAGGTGCACAACAGGCACCCCTAAGCCCCTGTCCACCCCTGCAACACATGCCATGTGATGGCAGTTCACTGCCTGTTTTCAGCAACTCCCAGATGATTCTGGAAAGGCCTGGCCCAGCCCCAAGAGCTCTCTCTCCATGTCCCTCCGCCCTTTCCCAGTGGCTTGTCTTCCTCCTGGATGCTCAGCTCCTGATTTAATCAAAGAAGGAAGTGACCGCAAAGCAGGCACCAGTCTCTCTACTAACAGCTCCTCACAGCCCTAATTGCAGTCATCTCTTCCCCGGCCACCACAGGCCCCACAGGGACCCAGTCAGGACATGCGGCTGAACCTCTGCTCCTGGCGCCTCCCCACCAAAGCCACTGCCTCCTTATGGCTTCCCTGGCCTCCAACTGCTCCGGTGGGAACAGAAACCCTATATCCCAAGTTTTGACCCCACTTGGAGCTGCTCCAGAGCAGGTCCAACCCGAAGCAAATAGGTGCTTCCTCACTCAAGACCCTGTAGCTGAGCCAAGGGTGTAGCTCAGTGGCTACAGCATTTACCTGACCTGCTTAAGACCCTGGTTCAAGCCCAGCATTGAGGAAAAAAATGGGGGGAGGGTGCTGGGAGCTGGCTCAGCCTGGAAAGTACTTGTTATACAAGCATAAGGACCTGAGATTAGGTCCCCACATGCTTATAACCCCAGGGAGGACAAACACAGGCAAATCCCTGGAGTTCACCTGAGTGAGTCACTGGCTAGTCAGTGAGCTCTAGGGTCAATGGGAGACCCTGTCTCAAAAAATGTGCATGCTGCAACTCAGGAAAATATCACACACATGTGCACACACATAAATACATGCAATACACAAACACATGCACACATACCCCAAACACAGACATGCAACACACAAATGCATATGCACACAGATTCCCACATATGTACACACAAACACATGCACACGTATACACAAACATACACATATACAAACATATACATACACACACAAACACGTTCACACATAAAAGGAGACACCTAAGGCCGGATGTGGCGGCACACACCTTTAATCCCAGCACTTGGGAGGCAGAGGCAGGTGGATCTCAGTGAGTTCAAGACCAGCCTGGTCTACATAATGAGTTCCAGGCCAGCTGGGGCTACAGGAACACCTTGTCTCAAAAAGACAAAAAAAAAAAAAAAAAAAAAAAAAAAAAAGAGAGAGAGAGAAAACCCTACAGCATCAGGCTTGCTACAGACCATCTAAAGCCCCTGCCCAGTGCAATGTGACAAAAAGGCCCAGCACTGAGGGATGAGCTGGAAGCCTAGCCAGGCTGTCTGAACTAAGCCACCTCCCATAGCCTCAGTGTCCCATCTTTATGAGCATGGCAGTGAGCCAAGGAGGTGACCAAGCTCACACAACAGCTACTTGACTTCATTTTCTGGTTTGAATGAGACAGAACAACCCAGAAAGGGGAGCAGGTTCTCCAAGCACAGGACTAGGCTGGTGGGACATCAAGCTGAGGTGTGCAGTAAGACACGAAGAGCCTAGCTTGGAGAGAGAACTCAGAGGGGGCTGAGAGATGAGGGACCCATAGCTGTCCACTGGTCTTTGCCCTGCCCACCTCCATCGGTGCCCACTCACCTCACTCTCCCCAATGAGGGCAGCCAGTTGCTTGGCGCGCTGGTCCATCAGGCTGACATGCTTGATGGGGTTGATCAGGGCCTCAGCATAGTCTAGGGGAAGCAGAAGGCCAGGTCCTCAGACCAAACCCCGGGCCAGACCCTTCCTGCCAGTGCAGGGCTCCAAGGCTGGGGAGCCTGTCCCTGGGGCTGTCTACCACTTGAACTGGGGCCACCAGATTCAACAATGCCCAAGTCCGGGTGGCAGCCTGGCCCCCACCCTCCGGGGCCCCATCCTGGCCTACCACTTCTTACCCTGGTGGTCATCTGGAATGTAATCAGAGGCCTCAGTGTAGATGAGCAGGGCTGGCAGGCAGAGTGGCTGGTTGGCCTCATTTCTCAGGCAAACATAGTGGTATCCTGGTTAGGCAGAATGGCAAGGTCAGCTAGGTCTAGCTGAGTCCTCCACCTACCCGGTGCTGCCCACAGCCCACGGCCTCACCTGAGCGGATGGCAAAGACAGGGAGAATTCGGTGCCCAACAAATCTGCCACCTTCCTCAAAGGCTGCAATGCGAAGCGAAGCCAGTGTGGGTAGCACCACCTGTGGGACCCAGACTGCTGAGCCATGGGGTAGAGCCACAGCCACCAAGGCTTCACCCTTGCACAGAAGCCTGGCCCAAGAGATGACCAGTGACCATCAGAGTCCTGAGTCAAGAGTACAGGCAGCCAGAAGCCCTCAGGGCCATCACAGGACAGGACAGGTCATGTCATGACCTGCTTAGCAACTAGAGTGAGCCATGTGTCTGAAATTCAGGACATGCCTCACCAGGGTCAGGTTAGAGGCCACATTTGAGTGGGGAACCAGTGAGGGGGGTGTGAGCTTGTGAGCTTAGGGCTGTGATCTCTGCCAAATACTTCCTGCCTCAGAGATGAGCCAGGCTGGGTCTGCTCCTCGTACAGGCACAGGACAGGGATGACACGAGATTTGAAGCGCACTGTCATTCCTACCCTTCAGCCCCTTTACCTCCTTCTGTCACCCTGAAGAGGGCAAGGAACTCAAGCCTGACCTGGGACATGCAGGACCTTGTTATGTAGACCAGGCTAGCCTCCATCTCACAGAGATCTGCCTGCCTCTGCCTCCTGAGTGCTGGGGTTAAAAGTTGTACATTACCACACCTGGCCCTCCCTACTTTCTGCACACTGACCCCTGCTCCCTGGTCTAAGAGCCAAGGCAGGTCTGCCTGCCACAGGATAGGAGGGCTCACCTTGGGGAAGTCAAAGGGCTCCTCATCCCACACAGGGTTGAAGGAATTCCCTTGAGATGTCCGAGTTCGGTATTTGCGCCTTGTGTCAACGGGGAGACCGAACATGTCCACCTCCACATAGATGCCCACCTTCCTGTCAGACAGGAACTGCCCCGAGATCACCTGGGATGGGAAGACCAAGGAGGGTCAGACAGCTGCTATGTGTGCACCAGCAGACCCTGGGCCCAAACCTTCAGGGACCTGAACTTCCCTGAGCTTACCTTGACCCGCAAGGCGTTGGCCACAATGCCATCCACAATGACCTCTGTGAAGGGGTCAAAGGACTTATCCGGCCGCCGCATGAACTCAGGCTTGAGCAAGTACCCACTGCGCCCATTGTACTCAAAGACGCCTGCATTGAGCTGCATTGGTAAATCTGTGGGCATGGGGTAGGGTGAGGGTCAGTTGGCTGTCCTACTGGGTGGGGGTGTGGGGAGCAGTCAGAGTTCAAGGTCCAGGACCAACGGTGGAGGGGGATCAAGATTCAGGAGCAATCAGACCTGTAAGGGGTCTACAGAGTTGACCAACATTAGGGCTGGGGACAAAGCTTGGATTCAGTTTGGGGATCTAGGCTTAGATAAAATCAGAAGTCAGTAAGATGGGCATCGGGGGTCAGGGTCAAGGAGGGCCAGGGCCAGGCATAATAACACATGCTTTTAATCCCAGCACTCAAAAAGCAGAGGCAGGCAGAATCTGTGAGTTGGAGACCAGCCTGGTACACACAGCAAGTTCCAGGTCAGTCAGTGCTACATAGTGAGACCTCTCTCAAAAAAACAAAAACCAAGAGGGCCAGGGCTCACCCAGGGTCTGGAAGTTGAGTGCGACTAACTGGCAGCCCACATTCCAAAAGAGCTGGGGCATGTAGTTGGAGGAGTCCACACGGGTACCCTTGGGGTAAATGCGGCTGAGTTGCTGCTTGTTGTATCTGAGGTTGGTGGTCAAGGCCATATGAGAACCAGTGCCCGCCCTCTGCCAGTCTCTATCCTCCATCGGCTTTCTCCAAGTACCTAGAATCCCACTTCTCCACATATTAGCCCACTAAGGCCCCCTTGGAGGTGGCTTCCATAGGCCCAGACCCCTGAGGCTCCTGCAAGGTCCTGCCAGGACCCACCCCAGCCCCATTCCCAGACCCTAATGGCTAGGGAGGATACTCCACGAATTCCAAGGGACTCTTGGTCAGCTGCTCCATAGCCTTGGTCTCCACAAAGGATGACATCTCAAAGCACTTGTTTCTTTCTGGGGGTGGCAGAGGGAAGGAATCAGGTCTGGCAGGACCAGGCAGGGCTTGCTCCCAGTCACCCAGCCCCACTCACTTCGAGCAGCCTCAAAGGACTTGAACTTGACAGGCTCAATGTAGTTGACAAGTGTCGACATCTCCTCAGTGGCGTTGACCTCACTGCTGGCTGTACCCTGTGGCCCCCAAACCCAGGGTCAGCAGTACCAGATGTTCCCACACTTGCCCACTCCCCACAAAGGGGGTGCTAACCCCATTCCCACACTACCCACTGGCTTCCTGCCAGATGCTTACATGCACCACTTTGATGGAAGGCTCTGACTGCCCTGCCCATACCACATGCCCTCCCCAGCTCCGGGGCCCCTCCTGAATCTGCTCTACCACAGGCACAGTGACTGTTGCTGTCACCTCCACTCCCCATTCCCCTTGGTACTCCCCCACCTTCCATTTGTGTCTCCTCCCAAACGCTGACTCTACCAGAGGGCTTTGCTTGGCACATACTATTTTCATTCAAATCTGTCTGCCCCAGCCTCCCTGCCCAGGTCAGAGTCTCCTTCCTCTACACTCCACAATGCAATTCTAGACCGTCTTTTCTTTAAATTTTATATTTTAGACAGGGTTTCACTATATAGCCCTGACTATCCTGGAACTTGCTCTGTAGAACAGACTGACCTCTAATACATTTTTTAACTTTTTTTAAACTTTTTTTACTTATTTTTTTTAAAAATTTATGTGTATGCGTGTATTGCCTGCATGGAGGTAAGTGCATCCATGTCGTGCAATGCCCACGGAGGTCAGAAGAGGCTGTCGGATCCCCTGGGACTGGAGTTATGGACAGTTATCAGCTGGCATGTGGGTGCTGGGATTTGAACCCGGGTCTTCTGCAAGAACAACCAATGTTCTTAACTATTAAGCCATCTCTCCAGCTCCTCATTTTTTAATTTTTAATGCATGCCACAATACACACATGTTGGTCAGAGGACAACTTTTGGAAGCCAGCTCTCTCCTTCTACCTTGGGTTCCAGGAATCAAATTCAGGTCACCAGGCCTATGTGGTAAGTGCTTTTCTCCTCTGAACCATCTTGTCAGCCCTGTACCCTCTTTTTTTTTCTTTTTTTTTTTTTTGGTCTTTTTGAGATAGGGTCTCCCTGTAGCCCCAGCTGTCCTGGAGCTCACTAGGTAAACTAGGCTGGCCTCGAACTCACAGAGATCCACCTGCCTCTGCCTCCCAAGTGCTGGGATTAAAGGCACATACCACCACGCCCGGCCTCCTCACTCTTTTTTACCTTTATTTTGTGTATGTTTGTGCACTAGGATACGTGAGTGGCAGTCAGGGGACAACCTCTGGGAGTTGGTTCTCTCCTTCCACCATATGGGTCATGGGGATCAAACTCAGGTCATCAGGCTTGTGCACAAATGCTTTCACTGGCTGACTATCTTGCTGACGCTGCATCTAACTCTTGTACATTCACTTGCACACCTGACCTACACACACCAAGCTCCAGGAGGGGGCCATGACTGATACCCAGCAAGCACTCAGTGAGCCTCCCCCATCTGCCCACCTAAGAGCCTGACCTCATCCGTGGTGGGCTTTTTGGGATCTGTTGTTTCCTCCTCTTCTTCGTCTTCCTCCTCATCCTCTCGGTCAGTAGGCATGAGAACATCAGGGCCTCGATCCTCACCCAGAGACTTCTGGGGCTCCAAGCTAGGTTTCTCATGCCCCACCTCTTCCCCATTGCTCAGGCCTGGGCAGCTGTCAGAGCTGGGGGACCCTGCACAGAGGTCAAGGGTCAGAGATGAAGTTGTGTCCAGTTTGTATGGAGATGACTCCGTGGGGAAGTCAGGGTGCCCTCTTAGAGAAGGACAGCTTGGGGAGAGGGGACAGGTTCAGGGGATGGATGGCATTAAAGCTGGCAGTAGTTCAGAGGGGCCATGGTCAGAATTATATACAGGGAGGCAGGGGCAGGTAGGGTGGCCCAAGAATGGATGAGAGGTCAGGAATGAAGACAGACTGGGCAGCCAATTGGGCTCATCAGAGCTTTACCAATGGGGGACTTACTGGGGTGAGCAATTAGGGGTCAGGTGACGAGGGACCTCAATAAAGTGACAGGGTAAAGGTTATCGGAAATTTTAAGTGGCTATGTGAGTGGAGTCAGGAAGGTTGCAGCAGGACAAGCATCAGGAGCCTGAGGGGAGAGGTTCACTGAGCTCAGAATCAAAGCCGTACCCCTGCTTGGGGCAGCAGTGACAGGTCAGGGGTCAGGGCTGAGAGGTCACCACCCAGCTGAGAGGTGGTAAGGAAGGAGGTCAGGGACTGGGGTGAGAGGTTAAGTCAGGGTTAGGGTCAGGACCAGAGGCCAGATCAGATCGTACCAAGCTGGGGTGAGGAGGGCTCAGTGGCAGCAGAACTCTCACTCAGAGCCGAGTTGCTCTGTTCCAGGGGCCGCTTGCGCACTGAGCTGTCAGGGACACCTGTGCTGGGTTGATGTCGCTTCTTGTTCTTCACCAGGATGCGGCCCATCAGGTCCTGCGGGCTGGGTAAGGGGACGCCCGCAGACAGCTAGGCGGTATGGGCAGGTCAGGACCTGTTCAGTCACCTTTCACCCCCACATGCCCTGCCTCAGCTCCCAGCCCCCATACCGGGTACTTGTCCAGTGGGTCGATGAGCAGTGCATCTCCAAAAATAGAGCGGCAGTACTCAGCCATCTTGGCTTGCTGCTTTGCCCTGTGGGGATGAGGTCAGAGGTTATGGGGGAAACTGAGGCAGGACAAATAAGAGGTCCATAGAGTGGGTGGGCATCCCCTGGCCGCAGGTCATGAAAGCACTGTACAGGGATGCATTTGGGTCCATCTCAGAGTCCCCCCATAAGAGGGCTCCATATTTGAGACTCCCAGAACAGGCCCACTCACGAGTCCACATGGTTCTCGAAGGAGAGGATGACAGGGTAGGGTGAGGTTTTGAAGGCGCTCTCAGCAATGGCCTCTAGCACATCACGCAGGGGCACCTCAGTGGTCATGGTGAAGCCGTGGGTGATGAAGGGCTCTTCCTCAGGTGGCCGTCCCTTCCACACATCCAGCTCCACACAGCGGCAACCCCACAGCAGCACCTGGCGGTATATCTCCACCGACGACGTCCCGGCCAGCTGCCCAGCTATGAATAAGGCTGGTCACCACCCACTGGCCACCCTGTTCCATGTGGAACCAGCCCATGCTGGGAACACAGAGGACCCTGCACGTCCAGTCCAGCATGGCACACTCTGGCCAGCCTGTCACTCCTCCACTCACTGTGGAGCCAGTGCCATCTACCCTAGAAGCCCTCAGGGCTGGGCCCGAATCCTGACCTCCTGTCACTGGTCTCCCCACTAGGTGAGGACATAGCATTAGCAGCCCTGGATGATTCATCTTATAGGGTTCACGTTCTTTTGCATAAACACTCCCAGCACCACCCCACTAGCCTGAACCATCAGAGTCCCCCAGATACCCTCCACAACCCTCAAGGACAAGTGTCTCCCATGTCCACCTCTGCCACCCACCTCTACCCTGCATCAACCTCACCAGATCCTGCCTTGGGGAACCACAGACCCTCCCTGCTTCCAACCCAACCTCCAGAGAATACCTGGTATCAGCTTTCAGACAACCTGCCAGGCCCCAGCACCACGCCTTGCTTCAAACCTTCCATAGGGCCTCTCTCCTAGTCACAATGAGTTCAGAAGCTTCCAGACTAGGGCTGGCCCTACCTCCTTCTCCTAGTTTTTTCCCACCAGCCATCATCCACTGTGCACCTACCCCTAGCCCATGTTCCATCTGTCCCATTCTCCTAGGGTCAAACACATGACGGGCAAATGCTCTACCACTGAGCTACCCAGCGCTTTCTTTTAAAACATCCAGTCTCTAGGCCAGGCATCTGCATAGACCGTTCTTCCACAATTCAAGCAACCTTGGCTCAGGCCTTCCCCCAAGACACTTGGGGAAGATGACCACCCATTAGCCACAGAGACATTGGCTCTGGGGCGGGCAGGTTAGCTGTTCCCTGCCCCCTCCCCAGTATCAGCCCATGAATTAGCAAGTTGAAAGATATGCTCCCCTAAAAGGGAAGCCGTGTGAGGGAGGGTGTGGGTACCACTGCTCCTGCTCGCTCACCAGTGAGATAGGTGTTGTGTGAAGAGTTGATGAAGTACGAGCTCAATGGTTGCGTCATGTCCATGCTTAGATCCAGGGCCTCCAGGGGCAGGATGCCGTTCTCCTCCCCTCCCAGGTAGCGGCTGAAGCCCTCCATGGACATCTGGTCTGGGGATGGGGCGCCAACAGGTCAGCTAGGCCCAGCCTGTCCCACCCACTCTGCCCCACGCTGCCACTAGCTGCTCACTCACCTCGCTCTAGGAACTGCTGGTGTAAGAATGAAACCACAGAGGACAAGCCAGCCTTCCCACCCACTCTGCCCCACGCTGCCACTAGCTGCTCACTCACCTCGCTCTAGGAACTGCTGGTTAGGCTCATACTTTTCAATGAGCAGCCTGGCCTGTGAGGGCCGCAAGGGTGGGTACAGCACCTCGTTGAGTCTCGGGTCTCTTTGTTTCTGGTTGATGAAGTCCATGAGCTGTTCTAGTGTCAGGTAAGGTTTGCCCTTGGCGCCTCTGGAGGGGTCCGGAAGCTGGGTTAGGCCACAGCCTTAGCCCCTACCCCATGCCAAGCCCTCACCCTGGGAGAGGGAGGAGAAAGAACCTCGCCTAGCTTCAGCAGCCACAGATTGATATTCTGGGGCTGTTTCCCTCTCCGCTCTCCTGAACATTCAGCACTGTCAGGCAACATCGGCATTCACAAAGGCTTTGGAAGCTGCCTAAGGCCACCCAGCACTCGGTGTTTCTAGACCCCAGAACCAATCTTGGCTCCAGCCTCCAGTGCCCCGGGGGCTCAGCAGCTCCCTCAACATGTCTGAGCCTCTTGGTTCCCATCCTCAGCAGGCTGATTAAGCCACTCCACAGCAAAGGAATGGCACAGAGCTGGCAGCAGAGCTCCGGACAGCAGAGGGGCACATTCTGGGCAGGTCCCCCTTCCTTACTCTGGCACCCTGGGACCTGCCCACCAGCATCCCTTCTCATTGGATCAGAGAACACTGAGCAGAGGCCAGAGGCAGAGCCTAGCCGGAGGGAGGCCTGCCCCGCCCGCTCACATCTCCAGCAGGATCTTGTCAATGTCCGGTCGCAGACACAGCTTGTTCAGGAACCGCTCAAAGATTTCCAAGGAAAACTCATCTGGCCGGATGGACTCACTCTGGGGGTGAGGAGTGTTGGGTGAGAACCTGAGGCAGCCTGTTCCAGAAAGTGGGCACCCACCAACATCCCACCCTGCCACACCCTCACCCTGGCCCCTAGCCCACACACCCGGTTGAATTTGAGGCCACAGGACTCTAGCGCAGTCTCCACCCGCTTCTTGTCGGCTGAGAACATCTTCAGAATGCTGATGCAGGTGGGAGGGGTCAGGGTCAGTGAGGGGCAAAGGTCACCAAGGTCAGGGCAGGAAAGGAGGAGATGCTGAGGGAAAAAGGGTGCTCACTTCTTGACCGGAATCCGTCCATCCTGGTTCACCTGCAACTTCAGCTTTGTGTATCTGGGGAGGCAGGTACAAGAGTCACATCTTGGGATTGGTCACCTGAACCCCCAGTGCTCCCCAGGGTGGCCCAGGGCTCACGCTTTCCGCAGGAAGGTGTTTCGGGAGGCATTCTGAGCCAGTATGTTCATAGCTAGCTTGAACAACTCCTCTGACCAAACCTGGGGGTTAGCACACAGGAGGAGAGGTGAGGGAGACCTAGGGCCTGGCCCAGCCACAGGGGGGCTGTGTTCAGCTACACAGAACAGTAGCTGGTGCATAAAATGTCAAGAGAACAAAGCTGAGGATGGTGGCTCACAGCTGTAATAACAGCACTTGGAAGACTGCAGTATAGAGGAGGACTGCTTATAGTGCCAGGCCAGCCTGGGCTATATAGTATCTCTCAAAGAACCATCTGCTCTCCTGGGTTATCCCTTTGCCCCAGCCCACCTTGACTGTGTCATCTTGCACGGCCATGAAGTTCAAGAACGTGGTGTTTACTGGGTCTGGCCCAGCCACCACAGTCATCAGCTTCTCCTCCAGCCGGGCATCAGGGCCCCCAAAGCCCAGTACTTCTCGAATCTTGGGGTCCTGGGTAGTGAGAGCCAAGGATGAGGAAGAGGGGTATCCTGTCCGCCCACAGCTTTGTCCCCTTCAGTATGAGGTCTCATCCCTCACCTTAGGCATACGGGCATAACGGCCTGTCCGTGTGTCCCTGATGGAGCTGATGTCCAATGTGTCCACCTCCTGTGGAAACCAGAGCCAAAGTTTGTGAGTCTGAGAAGTATGGTGGGGGGGCCCTAAGCTCCCCATCCAGGCTGGGAGTGGCCACCCCCTGGCTGGAGCCCCAGCCTCAGCTCCCGCCCATAGCACTTCCTGTTTGGGGAGGCGTGGGAGAGGTCAGCCAGTAGCTGGCCCCACCGCCAGAACAGGGGAGCCGGGCAGGGGGCTCCAGCAGGGCCTAGGCCCGAGCAAGGGGCACCAGCACTGCCCTTACCATGTTAGGTCCTGTCCAGTACAAGAAGAAGCCATTGGGGTCCACACGCAGGGTCACTAGGTTCCGACTGGAGGCCTCCTGAGGACAGCACAGGAGGACAAAGGTCAGGGAGTAAGGGTTGTGGCAGGCTTGAAGCCTGGACTGGCTTTAGCTGTCCACATCAGGGTTTCTGTGATGAGCCAAGAGGAAGCCTCATCCGGCCAACAGGTGCTCCTTAAGTTGAAGCCAAAGTCCTCAGTGAGAAGTTTGATGTTTGGTCCCCAACACCCCTCCTGGCCTCATGGCTGCCCTAAGATTGGATCACATAGGCTATTAGCTACCCTGTCCCATCTTCCAGCATTTGTCACACTGTTCCTTCTCCATCCATGAAGCCTCTGCTCCCCAAACCTATTCTGGCCTCAGTTTCCCCAGAGGGTCTAAGAGTTCAGAGATACGGGAATCCCAGCCTGCAGCCTCCTTAGTTGAGTGCACTACAGAATGAAAGCAGGGGGCTTAGAAGTCTGACCCTAAAGCTTCTTCTATCTCCCTTGGGGCCCCATAGTAACCAGTCACCCCAAAATCTGCCTTGAAGTCACATTGTACCTCCTGGGATCCTCCCAGCCTCCAGGCTCACTCCATCTTACAGAAGAGGGCCCCTGGGAGAACTAGGCAAGGAGCTCCATCTTCCCCCTAATATCCCCAAGATTGGCAGTGGCCAGGAAGCAGGGATACACTCCATTTTCCAAGGAGGATCCAGTCACTGGTATATGCTAAGGACTACTCCATGAGCTCAGGACCAGCAGCCAACGGGTGTCAAGGGCTTAGCCTCTGGCCCACAGGAGGAACTCCCCTCCAGCCAAAAGAGGACCCCCCCACCCCTACCCCCCTCCAGGCCCAACTGCTGCTCACAGTCTAACCAATTCTGCATATATGTATATAACAGCATGCAGTCCATGGCCTTAACTGTGAACCAAGGACAGTTCTATACACTGGATGTCAACCAGCCCCTTTCAGACTCCCCACAACCCTGTGAAGTATGTATTGCTGTCACCCTCATTTTACACAGGAGGAAACTGAGAAGCCAGGATTTGTTGGAGGTACACTTGGCAAAGCCCTGTGACCTGGGAAGCAGGAAGCAGAGACCCTTGTAGGACTCCTGGATCCTGGGCTCAGCCACAACCTCACAGCGTGGCCTGTGCTCAGCCTCTCCTGCCAGTCCTCAGTTGCCTCCTTGGGAGAGTAGGGATTACACAGCCCCACCCAGTGCAGTCTTGGCAGCGGATCTGGGGCCACATGCCCCTAAACCTGTGGGATGCATGGATTTCCACTCCAGTGAGAAGACACTGGGCCCCACTCCCTTCAAGAGATCCTCAATCCTGCCCTGAGCCTGAGTCCCCCAGCAGTGGGAGGGGGATCTGAAGGTACTGCCCCCCAGAGCACCTGTGGGCCCCTCCCCAGGGGTCTAGCCTCTAAAGGCTACCTGGGCCCCCTGCTCTCCAGCCCCAAACCATGTTCAGCACCCCTACCCCACCCCAGGCCCTCTCCCTGTTCCCACTTCCTTATTTGGGTTTATCACACTAGAAGGAAAAAAAGAAACTTTTCCTCTCAGGCTGGCCTGGGGGGAAGGGTCTCTGGGGGCCCCAAGGGGTGCCCAGGCACCCCTCACCCAGCACACCTGCCACTCAGGCCACGCCCCCAGCCCCTCCCCTCAGCTCCCGCTCCTGCCCCACCCAGCCGGAAAGAAACCTAGAGTCTTCCAGGCCCATGGCCTGACTGGGAAGGAATAGCAAGGAAGCCCAGGCCGCCCGGGTGAAGGTCCCAGGGAAGGAGGGGCCCATGGGGGTAGGAGAGGGTGTGAAACATAGGTGGGACATAGGTTAGGAATGGCAAGCCGCAGGTGGACATCTAAGGAAACTCCTGGGGAAAAGCAGATTAAAAAAAAAAATAGGGGATGGGATTTATGGGGGGCTCAAAGTCTCGAAGGTAAGGAGTGGGGAGCAAAGTTCCCGGAGTTTTAGGAATTGGGGGGCAAAGTATCCACTAGGGGGTGACTTGGTGCTTTCCACCTGGACAGAAAGCTCCCTGGTATCCAGAAGGCAGGGCAAAGAGATGTCAACAGGGAGAGGGTGAAAAGTGATGAATGGATGAGAACCGCTGAGATGAGACACTGGGAAGAGTGGGGTCCCAGGGGCACCCACCCAGGACCGGAACGCCCTACGCCGCCTGGGAGTCCTGTGTGGGGAGCAGGGGTCTGGGGACCAGAGCGGGACCAAAGAACCAGAATTAGTCTGGCAAGAGAGGGGGAGAGTGAAAAGAGGCGCAGGATTTATTGGGGTTCAAAGTCTCCACTCTAAGGACTGGAAATCGCAGTTTACCAGAGCTCAATTACCGAGACGACAGGGGACTCAAGTTTCCGGGGTGCAGCAAGGCTGGGATGGGGGCGCAGTCATCAAGCGAGGCTGAAGTGGGGGGGGGTCCCCGGCATCCGGCCAAGTGTGGATGAAGGAGCTCCCCCCACCCAAATCTGGGCAGAGCAGGGACAGCCGCACTCACCTCGTCCCATTTGATGAACTTACTCCCGCGCCGCAGGGTCTCCAAGACGGTGGGCGGCTCCAACTGCAGCGCGTGGACGCCCGGCCTGGCGCCCGCCATGGTCCCGCCAGGGGCGGCTCGGGGACCCACGGAGCCCCGACG